>NC_142713.1:25932114-26232114 GCF_055471065.1 Atractosteus spatula | reverse complement strand
GTGTTTGAGATTGAACTGCAAATTGCATTGCTTCCATCAGTGTTCAAAAGGGTCAAGATATGGAGGTAACTCTGGCAAGGGAAAGTGAAGAACATCTGTCTGATTCGCCGCAAGCCAACTACAATCTCCAATTGAAAGAATCTATTTATTTGATTGAGCTTTCCATTCTGTGGAATTTAGAACAAATTGATTTTACAAACCATTTCTTTTTGTTTCGAAGGGCAATATATTATTTTAATGAAATAAACAACTGTTGTTCAAATTCAATTAATGTGATGCTACCAAAGCTCTTTTTAAAATGCAGATTTCCTTAAGATAAGCTATGTCCACTATTACTTCACATTTATAATCCGTATAGGATTTGTGGGACAGATAATAAAACTAAAGAGCTGCTTCTGCATGAAACAAGACTTTGCCAGGTAGAAGCTGCTTCTGCTGTCACCATAAACACTGTTTCTTTACATCAGAATCTTTCAGAAAGTTGAAACTAATACCATCTGTTCAAATGATTACTGCTGCGCCTGAGGAGGTCTTGTAAATCATTGAGGTTCAAGGAAAAAAAATTGCAATACCATTTCTTTGTGTCTTTCGATGAATAATTGCTTCATCCTGTACACCTACAGAGATGTGAGTAGATTTGACCTTGATGTTGACAGAAGTATAATTGCAGCATCACTACCTCCAGTAAAATTAAAGCTTTCTAATTTATACATAAAATTCTCTGCAATTCTACAAAGGATTCTTCTTGCTATCTTGAAGCAGCACGAGATAATTAAGTAAGGAGTTCAATAAATGGCAAGATGTTATAAACACCTAATTTACACAGCCTCAATTATTTATAATCTTTAATGCTGCAGATCTGCATCCGCTAATCTCAACAGCCGCTTAACAATAACAAATTAGATGTTTGTTTTTTTTTTAATTCTGGAATGGCTGTTTATTAGCCATGAGCTAATACTGCTAATCTGAAATATGAATTGCAAACAAAAGCAACAGATGGAGTAAATGTAGATATCCATGGAACTTAAATTTCAGGGAAACAATTTCAGTAGCCCACATTTTATTTTCTTCATAAATTTGCCTTGGTCTATTTGAGAGGAGAGAGATACTGTCAAGGATAGGGTGGCCCCTACATTCAGGAGCTAATTTAGTTTTTTGCCGACTATGCCACCTAGAAATTATAAAGGGAGTTAGGATACTTTTTTTCTTGTAACAGGTTCCTTTTATCTACCAGAACCACCAATGCATTCATATAAAAAAATCCCATTTACTATTTTTCAATCTTCCCATCACACAATCACAGCAGCTCCTATGACTACTCACCCAATTAACAGAACACATGACACAACTTTCTCATGGAGCAGTCAAAAAATCGCAATTGCCAGGATCAAATACCCCAAACAAACAGACCAGCATTGCTGTTCTCTGGACCCAGTTCTGGTCAGTAACCTAATGTGCCTCTTTACACCACAGTGAGGAAACACTGATGTTCCCGGCATCCTCATCAGTTGCTGAATGTGTCCCCAGTGTTCCCCTCTCTTCCCTGTTTGTCTCAAAGTCCAGTTTTGAGTCGGGGAGGGGGGAAGATGAAGCTGTGGCTTTCCTGCACTGTTCCCAGTCCCTGGTCTCTGAGCCGAGTCTTCTCCTGGGTCCAACCTCTGTAATATTGCTCACAATCCTTCCTTCTCCAAAAGTCACGAGTTCTGTTCTGACTGGGGCTACTTGAAGCCCCCCAAAAGCCCCGTTGTCTTGGGTTTGGGCTGAGCTAACTGCTCAGGGTTCATTGATCAGCCAGCTGTATTGTGTTGTGTATTTCCACTCTGTTCCAGAGCCCCCCCTCCAGGTCAATGGAAAGCTTACAGAGACACTGGCAATTCAATGCCCAGTTAAGATCAATCAGTCCCCGACACTTTTCAGCCCAGACCCATTATTTCACTCTGTGACAATATCATACTGTAGGTCTATTAAGTGTATATAACCTGCAGGACCTTAGGCAATTGGACTAGGCCAGGTGGTCGCCTTTAGAAGGAGTGTGCCAAGGTTAGCCTGTGCACTTGATTTTACAAATGTGCATGTCATTAATTATTTTTTTAATGTTATTAATAGCCCTACTTACATTTTCATTAAGAAATTAAAGTGTATTTTAAAGTGAATATCTAAAATTAATAAACTAATATACAGGTCTTATCCTTTAGTCTGATCTTTGCCCTTGCTTGTAGCTCAGAGCAGAGAGTTTGAAACTGCCTTGTGAGTCAAGGCAGATTGAGCAATAAGAACATTCACTATTTTCACCACTGTAGTCATCACATTATTAAGCTCAGAATTTGCAATCTTGGCACAAAGATTATCCTGATGAAAAATACAACGAAAATGAACCATAGGGTGGCCAATAACTTTTCATTTTCACACCTGCTATTTGTCAGCTTGTTGAAAATCTCTATCTCTACTGGCACAGAACCTACAAGTTTCTATTTGTGTCCCCTTGCTCTCCTTTAATTATATTAAAGGGGAATGAAATGCTATTTTATATTTCAGGGTTACAAAGAATCAGTACAGTTTCTCTAAAACCTCCAATTTACATCACACAATTTACAGATTAAATTTCCAGGTATGTGCAGCGCCATGTCCTGCGATTCAGAACAAGGCAACACAATTTTTGTATGTGATGTGGCCTTATTACTTTGCAAACAAGCAGGCTTGTGAATACATCTCTTAATGCAATAGAAATACTACTCTCGATTTTGAGACCGTTTTGCAGACAAATACTACTTACTTGTTAGCTCTGCATGCAGATCACATTGGAACATTTCTGTGGTGAAAAGTCTATCACACAACCTGTACTTATTCGCTCTTACATTGCATTTCATTTGTGACTACTCACTAGTGACAGTGGCTAGTCAGCAGGAAGTGTCGCATCACGTCGCAATTCATGGGAACTTAATAGGAGTTTGCGACAACACAGCGACTTACAGTAGTTTCACAATATTGATGATTATGTACTTTATTTGAAATATATTAAATATTTAATATTTATTAAATATAAATATGTCAATTAATTTATTTTGTTACCAAGATGTAATAACTGGTCTGAGAAATTGGGACTGAAGTTTCTAATTCAACATACTATTCTTCCCTACAATATTTTCAATACATATAAAATTAAACCTCACGTCAGCTATTATTAACTAAATTGAAAATATTTTTAATAGGATGAATTTACAACCTTTTGCTGTGGTGTAGTTCGTTCTAATTTAATTTTTTGTTGTTGTTTTCAGGAAATAAGTACATAAATCCTATATTCTTCCTAGAGTGCTCCTTCAAACATTTAGTTTCTCTGAGAAAAACGGCAAGCAAAAGCTTTGAATTCCTCTGATCAAATAAGTCTCACTCATTCTCTTAAACTATAGGATGAGTCTGGCTGATCTTCACAGGCTTTTTTGAAAGCATCAAAGTCTTTATGTTTTATGATCATAATTTGGAAACCAGGTGAGCTGTGTTCCAGATGTGGAATTTCTATATAACCTGTCTTGACTTTTCTTTTGTTAAGCAGATGAAAAAGCATTTTATCCCTAAAATATTACTCCTGTGTAATCCCATGCTAGTAATGCAATAAACAGGTGTTTACTAGAGGGACGTTCAGTGCTGGAGCACAGTTCTAAAGAAAATTACTTGATCGTTTACTATTAACTGCACATTCAAAAGATAAAATGCTTATGGTTTAAAAATACAATCATCTTCAATTAACTAAAAAAATAACAATTTTGCAATTCAATTGGTGTTAAAACTTAATATAATTCATTATGGAAAGCCACCCTATTTCAAAATTTCTAATTATAGATACCCAGCAGGAAATGCATATGTATACTTCATGACACTAGGTAATATATAATTTCATTGTCAGAGTGGGAGATGGTAATAAATTTAAAAAAAGGTTTATCAAGTGTAGCTGTCCATTAAGTTTAAGTTTCAACACTCAACAACCTTACATGGTTTGTTCTATTGGGAGTAGATATACTGTAGATTTGTATTTGTTTTAATTTCATTTAGATTTGTTCTATGTTTATATTTGTTCTTATCATGCTGTTGCATTTAGGTGTTTATAGCATAAATCAAATTATTGAAGACAGTCCTTTTTTGCATGACCTCCTGTGAGGTCTTTCACCACAATACATACAGTACACACATTTAAATATACAGTGAAAAGAGTATGTTTTGGGACAGTGAAGTGAAATTTGTCATTTTTTGCTGTGTACCAATTAAATTTGCATTTCAGATCAAAAGGTTAATTCTGTATGAAGCAAAAGAATTTCAGCTTTTGTTTCTGGATATTGTTTTGCATGCATGTAAGGGCAATGTCCTCCTGGTGTGCAATTAAAGAAAAGCATGTTATTATTAGAATTCTCATCTTCATTGTTATAATTATTGTCACTATTCCTAATTATTTGCTGGAAATTGTCTTTTTGTTCTTGTACATTTGTGTTAAGTATTTCTTTTGCATTATCTGCTGTTGACATGAAGCTGCAGTAATTCTTCATTGCAGTACTTGTTGTTTCTTTTATCCTGTGTGTTCAAGCATTTTGTATCATGTCACAGACTCTGACCCAGCTCTAGTTCAAATGGAGTCTTACCTGTGCCCTGGGGGGGTGCAAAGTCAGAGCTTAGGGTATTTAACCTGACATTCCCGGTGCATTTTGAGACTTTGTTTAGATTTGGTCATAAATGTAACTTAAACTTTGTTCTGCATTTTTTTAAAAATTAAAAAATTAATTAAAAAAAAATTAAAAAAAAAAACCTGGTTCCAAAACTGTTGGTAGTGAGTTACGAAAGATCCCATCTTGTGCAACATTCTATTGTCTGGGTTTTTTCTCTTTTATTAGCAATATTTTTCTGCACTGGAATACTGTACTAAATGGACACTTGTCTTACACCTCAGGTTGGTGTGTTTTTAATAAATTCTGTGAGCCTACAGGGACGACAGGTACTTTAATTGGTTTATGTCACCAAAACTCGTAATGTATCCAGATCAGGTGGATTTTTTTCTGTAATGTTTGTTGATAAATGCTTAATAATAAGCTTGAGCATTATTGCAACAGGGGAGGCCTTTAATGAAGAAATACACTAGTACTGACTTTTTGTAGTTTCTTAGACTGTGTGTCTGCTGTTTCTGGACTATCTAAAAAACATCAAGAGAAAAATAAAATACCTCTTTTTTCTTTAAGCTGAACAAAAAAGATAAAAGGTCTCCAGGAAGATACTGTAGTCACATGCAGGCTGCCAATTTGGCTGGTACATGTCCGTACTGGAATAGTCTCTTCTTAAAAGGCAGTGTAGCCTCTGCGGTTAAATGAAAGGGCAGCTCTCATCCTGGCCTTCCCCACAGCATTAAGGGTGACCCAGTCCTGTGCACGGACACGTGATCAAGAACAGAGAGCCCCATTATACTCCCTGTCACTGGTTTGTGTGATCACTTGCTTGTCCTTCTCAAGCAGACAGAGCCCATAAGCTGCACTTCAAGTGAAATAGGAAGCCACAGGAAAAAAGGAATGAGGGTTATAAAAAAAGGGTGAGGGTGGACGGTACTCCCAAATACATTACAGCTCACACATCAGAGCTCAGAGCACTTCTGCATGGGTTTAGTATCATGTCTAGAAAATGTTCATGGTTTCAAAGACTAGAATTTGTGTGCTGTTTTTATTTACTTCTATTAAAACAATCGGTCATGGCCCCAGGGGTCTGTTCAGTCAGATGAAGGAAGTGCAGAAAAGCTGACACATATTGCTCAGCAATTTCTAATGTCTTGTTTAGAGCAAAACACAGAAACAGGTCTTCAACCCACACTGAATCATGGTTAGGCTAATTCCTTAACTCCCTTGAGTTGTAGATTAACTGTACTGATTTATAAGCAAAATATAATCCTAGATCAAACGTGGTAAAAAAAGAATTATAAAATAGAGTTCAGGGGAAAAGGAAGGCATGGAACTTTAATTTTAAAAGTAAAAAATTGTAGTAGGATAGAAAATGGATAGGTGGACAGACATACTTAAAATATCTTATCAACTCATACTGTCATCCAAACAGTATTTCTGAGAAAATATGATTCATTTTGGGGTATTAGTTATTGATAGATGCCCATGGCAATATAGTCAGGGGAAAGAAAATGTACATTTTCATAATTGTTCAATCTCCTTGTCTGCTTTTTCAGCCAGTATTGGTTAAATTAAATATTTTTCATGTAGTTCTCCTCTGTGTTCTTCATACTAATAGTGAAATATCCAAAGACAAGTGACGTTTATTATACCTGACAGGATCTCTGCTTCTGAACTGTCAGGAATAAAAGAAATACAATGCTACCTGCATATAAATGTGCTGGTGATCTGGAAAATGAGATTTTCCATATCCCAGGACTATTCCTGATCTTGTCTGTCCAGTTCATCAGGCCTGACAGATATTCTCTAGTGCATAAGCCAAAGGAGAAGTCAATGGCATGAACTGGACAGAATGAATTTGCTTCCACCCTCAATGGGATTGTTCAATTCAGAATCTGGAGACACAGGCAATAGATGAGAATAATTTCAATTTCAATTTCGTGCTCTCAATTTATTTCTGCAAAAATCTAAGTATTAGAAAGTGTGCTTCTTGAAATATTAGGACAAAAAGCATTGACAGAGTATTTAGAGGAAGTTATGTAGAAAATCAGAACTGAAAAAGAAAATGAGGTGCTGAATACAAGATGAAGACAATTAATAAATGGTTATTTTTGGACATTTGAGGCAAAGTCCTTCCTCTGTATGTAGTATATACAGTGCATTCAATACTCTTGCCTTATAAGGATGAGCATATTATCAACATGTCAACACTGTAAAATGCAGCAGAGATGAGCTGTTACCAAAGGTCAGTAAAATTACAATACAAACACCCACAGTGGAAACTGAGGCCAACCTTCCAAGACATGTCAAGACAAGGTGGAGCAGCAGAAAAGAGTACTAGCAAGTCATTTTGACATTAAATAGAACTGATAAGTGGGGTGAATAAAGATGTACAGTGCCTTCTAAACGTATTCACACTCTTTAAGTTTTCACATTTGGCTGCTTTAAAGCTAGTAGTTATGATACGATAGCGATTATTATAGGGATTCTACAACCTGCTCCACGCATTCAAGGAAAAAAAAACAAAAAGCAATCAATAGAAAATTAATCTGAAAGAAAAATGGAAAAATCGTGATTGCATAAGTATTCGAACGCTTTGCTGCGGTGAGTCTAAATTAATTTAGAATTTAGAATTAAAATTACCTTAACGACCCACACAATTATTTGACTGGTCTCTATCTACAATAATTGATGCTGACATGGCTCACACCTGAAGAAGGCTCCACGGCCGAAATGTTGTGTTTTCTTTCTTCTTTTTTTCAGCATGGAATAAACCTATTACTTGTTCCTTTGCGGCCTACGCATCCTTACGCAGCTACCCACATGAAAAAATACACTTGACTCTGTAAAGTCCATCAGGTTGTATATTTCAAGCAATGGTTCAAATTTTAAAGACTAAGGAGCTTTTTAAAAAAATCTGAAAATATCCCAGTCAATCCAAAAGGGGACTTGTATAGTATGGAACTGAACAAGCACTATGGTGTATCACTAGGTCATCACTATCCCTTCTGTCAAGCATGGTGGTGGCAGTATTATGTTATACATCTCCTTCTCACCCATAGAAACTGGGAAGATTGTCAAGACTGGTTGAAACAAAGATGGAGCAAACTACCAGCAAACTAGAATGATATCTGCTTCAGACTTACATTTATGTTAAAACGTAGCCTTTTAGGACAATGATCCAAAGCTATGCTGGAGTTATTTAAGTAAAGGAAAGAGATTATCCTTGAACAGTCCAAAGTCCTGACTTTAATTCTATTGAGTATCTATGGAAAGACTTAAAATCTCCTGTACATAAGCAATCGCCCAGGAACCTGTAAGAGCTTGAGTAAATCTGCCATGAAGAATAGGCAAAAACTGCCTCAGCCAGTGTGCAAAGTTGGTAGAGACTTACCTGAAAAGACTTGTGGCTACAATTCCACCACATACTGTATTGAGTATTGAGTATTAACAGGACTATTTTTATTTATTTTTTCTGTTTTGCTGAATTTAACTGTAACATATCTTACCCTAGAAAGATTTAAGTTTGAGCATTCAGGTTTTGAATAAAATATTAAGCATTAAAATGTGCATGTAGTATTTTGTCATTTAATAAAATGGGACAACACATGAATACTTTTGAGAAGGCAGTGCTATTGTCAAAAAAGTAACAGTAACTGATGGACCAATGGTCAAATACACTATGCAAAATATTAGGAGGCTGCCTAAAGAAAATAAATTACACAAATTAAATTTAAATCCTAAGGGCTGCCTGTCTGTTGTTGTTCCAAGAATTAACAGATGATTTGTCACTGAGGGTTTCAAAAATTTACCAAACACAGTTTTTATGCTTTCCATTGACAGCCTGAATCACAGCTCAGAGTGAAGAAGATGAAATTGAAATAGCTGAACATGTAAATGACTACATTTTTTGTAACCCAGTTTTTAACTCCAATTTCCGGAAGCTCAAAAAATAGCCCAGCGTAAAATAGAACACTGCTCAGTATGGAGCAATTTTATATTACAGAGGCCAAAGTGCTCCAGGGACTAGGAGTGTGAGTACCTTACCCACACCTGATGTTACTTTTTCAGTTGCACAATATTATTCCTAGACCATTAGCCGGAATCTTTTAACAGTCAAACAGATCCTCAGATGGCACAAAGGCAAATTTTGTGCCAGCCAGCCAGCACAGGGGGAGACAGGCAGCAGGCAGATCTTTTTATTTCAATTTTCAGAGGCTGCTGATGAACAACCACAATATATGACTGAACACCACAGGAAGCAAAGGTGATGAATGAAAGTGGATAAAGTGAATACTAATAAGGGGAGGTACCACTATTTATTGTGATGTAAATGCTATAATAGCACACGCAATTCTGCACTTTCAGAATTGTATGAAAAGATTTTGACAAAAGGGAAGAGCTCCAAGTTTGAAAATGATATATAAAGATGAAGTCAACATTGCAGAGACAGCATAAAGGATAAAAAGCACTTAGTCACATTCCAGGACCAGTGTAAACGTTACTAAATGTGTAAGGTAATACAGTACATGCAGATACTAAATATGTATGCAGTTTTGGGTTGGAAAAATATATATTTTTAAAAAGTAATTCAGTACAGTTAAATACTGTATGTGTGAATGATGTCTTGTCCAAATTAAAGTTACAACTCATTAAAGTTGGTTACAGTCATCTATGCAGTGTGATTATAGTTATTGTTTAAAGTAATGTGTTATCTCTTAAAAGCAATTCCCTCATTTTGTATCATTTAAAAATGACACAATCTCATACATCTAAAGAGATTAGATGATTTAGTTACAACTAAAATTATTAAATGGGGTGGATAGGGGGTACATACAATACAGGGGGTAGACAAAATAATGGTACCACCAACCAATATATGAATATTTAATAAATAATAATGAGTTTGGCCACTCTTTGCCTTCAGAGGAACAGCTTCAGTACTTTTTGGAATACTGTTATACAAGTTTTGAACTGTTCCTAGTGGGATACTGTACCCAAATACCCAAAATTGAAGCCTCTAGTTCTTTCAGAGAGAAAGAATGTGGAAATTTACTCTACACTCTACATTCCAGGACTTCCCATAAAGTGATATGTGATGATATTTATATCTAAATGTTATTTAGATCCAGTAATTGTGGAGGCTATGGAAGGTGTTTGACTTAATTCTGGTGTTCATGAAACCATACTTGTATCTTTAGCAGTGTGTATGGGGGCGTTATTGTCTTGGAACATGAGAACATCTTGAGGAAAGAATGTTTGCACCATAGGGTGCACCTGGTCACCTAAAAAGGCTTTGTATTCATCAGCGGTAATTCTACCATGCAATGTACTAATTGGTTTCAATGACTTCCACGAGATGGTTGCCCATACAGTACCATAGCAGGTCCTCCACCATGTTTAACAGTTAAGAACAGGCAGTGTGGGTTGAAGGCTTTCTTTTTTCTTTCTTCAAATATAAACCAATCTGGATGTGGGAAATGGAGTAAAAGAGGATTCGTCAGACCTTACTACTTTCTGTCACTGCCAGGTTTTGTGCTCATTATATCAGGTTATGCATTGCTGCACATTGGCCCTAGTTATAAGTGGTTTGTAGCAGCCCTACCCTAACTATCAGTATTGTGAAGCTTACAGCATTCAGTTTCTGTTGAAATTTGGTCATAAAGACATAGATTCCGTTCTGTGATATTTTATGAGGCCATTGTTTTGTGGTTTTTGAAACTATCCTGTTAAGTGTCTGTCTATCCCTGTCAGCAAGCTTCAATTTGTGACCACGTTTCCTCTATCCTGATGCTGATGTTTTCCCTTTTTTGGCACGTCGTCATGATTTTTAACACTGTTTCCCTTGACACATTAAATAATTGTGCTGTTTCTGTGACTGACACTCCAGCAATTTGGATGCTATTTGACCCTTTTCAAAATCTTTTTGATCTCTCATGTTGCTTTAGAAACTCAGATATTAAAGTGTTGATTTTAAGATGTCTTTTAAAGCAGAAACAAAGTATTGGAATTAACATGAAACATATGTAGAATGCTTTTTAATTGGGGTTTAGTTGCTTGAAAATACAAGTTCTTTTTCATTAGATGTTTCCATTATTTTGTCCACCCCCATAAAAGTACAGCTGATTACAGTTTTAAAACGTATTAAAACTCATTTTTGATAACACTGTTGTACATTCAGGAGATAAAAATTTGCATGAGAACATCAGATATTATGCGATGAATTTAAGAGAAACACAACTTATTAAAGAAGTTTAAAAGACAAGCAAGCAGAATAAGTATAACTCCTAGAAAAACACACATTTAGATATTTGACAGACTAGAAGAACCAAATCTCTTTAGCCTCAAGCAGATTACGAAGGGACTTAATACAAGTATTTAAACCTATGAGATGTATTGAAAGGTACTGTCAATGAGAGCTTAATAGTCGGTAGGACTCAAAAGAAAGGGGAGATATATATTAGTTTCTGATGTCAGATATACAGTATTATTGGACAAAATACATTAAATCTCACTAAAAGTTGGAAAATGAAAGGGGGACATATTTTAAATGATAATGTGTTACACTATTTTGTTTAAATCTTAGAATCAGCATGTAAAAATCGTAACTGATCAATTTAATAAGGTGCATATATTTCTTTGTGGGCTTAGGTGTTTTTACACATATGAAGTAATTTAATAAATTGCATGTTCTGAAGCCACAAAATGAAGTCAGAGATCTGATGTGTTTGATATGCTGCGCTTTGCTTTCTTCACGTTTATGTGCTGGATGTGACATCCATATCACAAACTAATTATATAGTGCTGCAAAGAATATGATATACAGTACATGTCGTAAGACTGCTTGATGTTGGTAATGATTGCATTTATCCTGAATGCAGTTTGCCTACCGTCATAAATATTGTGGATACATTTTTTGTGCCCAGTGCTTCTGCCTCATTATTGAGCCTAGTATATTCCCCATAGATGTCTTTACCTTACTTGGAGCTGTAGTCAATGCTGCCAGGGAAATCTTAATTGCCTCCCTGTTGTGTTTGAATTCAATATACAGTACAACAGGCTTGGCTTTTGAAATAGTCTGGATCTGCCTGTTCTGTATTTCAAATAAGCAGAACCTTCCTGAGGGTGAAACAGTCTGACACACCGTAGTACAAGATGCAAATCAGTTGTAGGTTTATAGCTATGCTTGTTTTTCAAACAAATGATCTGTGAATTTACCCACTTTTTAAACCACCTACATTTTACTAACATTTTTGTTGCATTCTACAATGACATTTTTATGTATGGTTATTTTAATTAACAAATCGAATGCTTCAATGTCAATACGGATTGTTAATAATTAAGTGTGTCATTCAAGTTGTGCTTTATGCATATACTGTTGTTGCGAAGAAAGCAGAAATACAGCTAGCATTTAATCCAGGCAATTGAAACCTACAGATTCTACTTAAAAATACAACATATACATTGTATTGTATTTGGACCTAAAATTGGGTCTGAATTCATTATATAAGTGGGTTTACATTCTCTGTAGAAAAAAGACTTGATACAAAGTTTTGTTAGATCAGTACTGTGATTTCAAAGTTTCTCTTCACTGATTTCTGGAAATTACTTCTGATATTTATTCAGAAGCTATTGAACTGAAACAGGAGACAACATGATTTATTAACTAAAATTAGGCTTGACGAACTTGCCTGTCACAATGCTTAAAATTTAATATAATAAGATTGCTCCATCAGTTTCATGCTTTATCATGATTTCCCACTGGCTAATCTTTGTGGATTCAAAAAGCAACATTGCCTGTAGACAAGGAAGTGCTAAAAATAGAAGATGTCTTTTATCATGGGCGGATAAAATTAATCACGAAAAGGAAATGCAGATTGTCACTTTTGCATTTCAGAATTGTATTTGGTCACCACATTAATGGCGTGCTTTGCTGTAAAATGGGATACAATGCCAGTCCTGTTCTGTGTAAAGTCTATCAGGCTATGAAGTCTTCATTTCCTATGAAGACCTTGCTGTAGAACAAGAAACTAAAATTAAAATTTGATAAGTATTTCACCTAAAATTCTCAAACACTAAATTCTGCACGTATTGATTACATGCAGAGTTCAACATATATGGATGAAAATTTTATTTTCACATTGCAGTGATTGAGAGTGTACAGGTATGAGGCTTTGAGGCTAAAAAAATTGAAAAAGCATTAACAATCCTTCTTCACTGTGATGGATGAAAAGCAAAATATCCTAATGTGTTTCTTGATAAAAAAATTAAATCCCTTTCCTGTAAAATAAAAAAATCCTTTTATTTTTCTTCTTTGAAATTAAAGGGTAAAATAATTTTAACAAATTTTGTATTTTGTCCTTTGATTGTTTTAATTTACACCCAGTAAGAAAAGTGAAACTCCCCATTACCATTGTACACCGAGAGGCGTGGGGTTGCTGAATTATGTCCAGTGTCCATTGTTGACCTTTGAGGATGTTTTTTGATTGAGTAACCATGACAGCCAAAGGTAAAGTACTGTCAGGGCTAAAGGTCGAGAGAAGTAAGATTCTGCAGTGATTCTGTTTGTCTAAATACTGCCTATTTGTCATTTTTGTTAAATGTAGGACAATGATGGGCAGCATGGTGGTGCAGTGGTTAGCACTGCTGCTCTCAGTGCTGGGGCCCACTGATTAATTCTAGACCTGGATACTATCTGTGTGACATGTCTATGCTCTTCCCCTATTCGCATAGGTTTTCTCCAGGTTCTCCAGGTGCTCCTGAGAAAACCGGTCCTGGTGTGAGTGTGTGCGTGCTTTTGTTGTTTTGTCTGTGTATCCCTTGCAATGAACTGGCATCCCAATCAGGGTGCATCCTGCCATGCTGGCTGGGATGGGCTCTGGCTCCCCCATGACTCTGAATCGGATCAAGCGGTTAGAAAATGAATGGATAGGACGGTGTGTTTGCCGGAAAAAGTGGGGTGGCTGATGTTGCCTCCAAATAAGCAAAACCTGTAGCCATGCATTAACATTACTCAGACAAGTTAGAGAGGAGACCAAGAACTGGACACCTCACATCTTTTTGTAGACATGGGTTTACCTTACCTTCTTGTTAGATTTAAAGTCAATCTTTTAATCTTTGTTTGCCCTTCTTCTTACTCTTCCCTGTTTTTCAATAACTGTTTTGTAATGCTGTGACCGGAACTGAACAATTAACCTAGATGAGGTTCCAGTAATGAGTTTTTAGCTTGAATCTCCCTGCTTTGATATTCGTCTGGGGAATAAAAACAACTCGGCAAAATCAGTATGATTAAAAAAAATCATCTAAAAATCTCTTATTTATGACAGTATTTCTGTTAATCCATGAGTCCATAGCAGACTGTCTTTAAGAAAGGCTCATTTATAATTAAGACTCAGAATTCTTTTTAATTTGTTTTTAAATTTTACAGCTTTCTTTTTCAATTTTTGGTAACGAAAATACTTCCAACTAACGTTGATTTGAACCCTTATTCAGCTCAAATACAATGTTTTGCTGGTTTTGCTAGGCACAAAAAAGGGATTACAGCCCATTAGATTAAACCATCAGAATGCTTACAAATGAGAGAGGGCCACTTGGCACACTGAGCTGATTTACTGTCTGAACAATGGCCATTGTTTCTGCCTGTAGTGTTTACAGCTCATGACAAACTGACAACCAGTATTAGAAATGAGCGGGGTGCATGAGGTTTGCAGTCTGACAGCTGGTTTCAGATTTTAAAAATCTTCCAAAGATTCATGTTGACCTTGCCTATAACAACCAGCTTGGAATGAGCCTACACATTTAGAGACCTGGAGGACTGTTCTTGTAGACTGTGCACGTCTTACATCAATGCCACTCCTGCAGTCCTCAGTAGTCACGATTAAGCCTATGAACAAACAGCAGCCCTTTGTGCCTGTGCTGCACCCAAGCTAAACCATTTAATAATGTCATACTACATGACCTTTCAGTGCTGTCTTGTAAACTTGCCGTCAAATTCACTTGACTTATTCTGAAACAACTCTCAGCCTTATGGTAGAGGCCTGTAACAAAGAGATTTAAATTCAGATTGGGCCACTCCTAACTCCAATCACAAGTCCTAGTCCTGGTATTTAAGTCCCATTTAGACTAAGATGGGCTACTGTACATCCAAAGGAGGAGCCACTATCTAGCATCAGCTGTGAAACTGACCAGGTGCCTCCATGCCTCACAGTGGCAGCACATTTCCATTCTGGGTTTGACAGATCTGATGTCACATCAGCTCGGGGGGAGCTAAATGTTCCTCCTTCCACAACTGAGTTCAGGGGTTCCACTGTGTGACCTGTGAGACCACGTGAATAATAATAATACATGGCTATCATAAATTAGACTATTCACTGAACTTCTTATTGTAATTCTTGTAATGTTTTTGGCCCTATATTTCCAAAGGCTTGCCTGTACTAATAATTCCTTACTTATTGTATATGAAGTAGTTCAGGTGAGTAAGATAATCACACCTGAAGAAGGCTCCACGGCTTTTCTTTTCAGCATGGAATAAACCTTTTACTTGTTATTGTACATGATTATTTTTTTCCACAGAAATTGGATATTAATCAGCAATAGTCTGAATGTTACAGTCATGATTTTTTTAAAATTCAGTCATAATTAACCTTAGTTCAAGTCTGCCATATTACACAGTTTGTGTGCGTGTATGCATTTAAAACACATTTCAATACAATGTAACATTTCAGATGGTACAATGTTAATAAAGTATCATAATGAAAGCTAAATGTCTGTTGTGGTACAAGTGGAATTGAATGTCATTGGTGAAACAGCACTTCATGAAAATGATTGTCTTAGGTTTGAGTTGGAAGTGAATTACTGGATAGAATTCTTAAATTGTAAAGAAAATGTCAAGCAGATCAGTCCCAGTCTGTAGATGTTTATGTTCTCCAATTTGTTTTCTAATAATTCATTTCTGACAATATTAATTTGAAAGCATTAAACTGCTAAACATTTTCAAAGGCGGCAGAAATTCCCTCTCCAGTAGTTAAATTGCTTTTTCAGTTGGGTGGCTGGGCACAGTTATTTATTTAATAGGATGTACTGACCTACTTGTCACAGCCCACCATGATTTGAAACAAATACTGTATCTTAATTGGTTCAGTAGTATTCAGTATACCAGTAGTATACCAGTAGTGGTGATTTGCTACCACAAATAATCAATCCATGATGCAAGATACACGTTTGAAAAACCTTTCTTATGCTCTCATAATGTTCAAATGAGAATGAGGCTTCAAACTTAATTTTTATTCCCATAATGGAAATATATCAATAGTTAAGAATAGGCAGCTATTATACTTATTTTTATTAATAAGTAATAATAATGATTATTTTTATAAAGTTTACATTTTTATTATAAAGTAATAATTTTACATTATTATTTTATTATACTTAACTTCACTGCTATATTGTACTTGAATAGTTTTGTTATTATTTTATAATAATATGGCTTGTGATTAACTATTAACTACAAGCAACAGAATATATGTTTTACTAGCGCTAATTATATGGAATGGCCTTTTTCAAAAATGTTACATCTTCATATACCATTATAAGATATTAGTTTCCAAATCATTAGTTGTGCTCAAGGTCCTGGGTTCAATTCCTGAGCTTCAATTTCTATGCTATCTGCACAGAATTTGTATGTTTTGCCTGTGTTTGCATGGGTTTCCTCCCACAGTCCAGAGATGTGGTGGTAGATTAAATGGCTTCTTTATAAATTGGCCCTTGTGAGAGAATGTGCGTGTTTGTGTCTGTGTGTGCCCTACGATGGACTGGTGTCTCATCCAGAGAGTCTCCTGCTTTGCTTGCTAGGAGACTGTCTGGCTCCCCTATGACCCTAAATTGGACAAAGCAGTTAGAAAATGGATGGACAGCTGTTACAAGAAAGATATGGTGATCTGGAATCATTCCAGGGAAGAGCAAAAAAATATATTCCTGGGTTTAAAGGGTTGTCATATTCTAGGGGCTAAAAGAATTGTATCATTTTTGTCTTGAGCAATGTCAACCTATTGATCCTCCTCAAAATCAATAGAGAAATACCAACAACAACACATGGAAGCTACAAGGAATTGCATTTAAAAACCGAGAACAGAAGTCACCTTTTAAAGAAATGGGCACTTTTTATCCAGTATGGAACAAGCTATCCAAGTATGGAGTCAAAACTGATTTTTAAGATTCTTTCAAACAATGGCTAGATGAGATCCACAGGTCAATTAGCTTTTACTAGACAAAGAAACTAGATTGACAAAAGCTTCTCCTATTATTTGTAACCTTTCTTATATTCTTAAAGTATGAAGGGATTATGAATCCCTTAAGAACACCATCTTACTTCACTATTAATTTTGCTGTATTAGTATTTGTTAACTGTTATAAACTGCACATTTAGTTTCTTCCAGTGCAGCAAGCAAGTATACTGATTACTGATTTGAATTTTCCTCAGGGATTGAACTACAGTACATAGCCCAGTGTTCCAAATACTGTTTCCCAGGAACTATGTCACACAAGGCTGAGGGAGGCTGACAGATGGAAGAGAATTATAAACATTATATTTGTGCCTTTTTACAGGCGCGGTACTCTAGTTTGAACAATAATCTGTGCAAGATGCCACAAAGAAGAAAGGTACTAAAATTCAGCACCTACCTGCCAGATGGTATACACACACTGGGTATTTAGAAGCTTCTTCTCTTGTAGAAAGGAATTAAATTAGAAAGAGTCTGGTTTCAATAAATCTGTAAACACTGTTTTCAGACCTCTGACTCTTCATGAAAGCTTTTCAGAGGCAGTTTAAGCTTTGAAACATGAAGAGCAACTGTATAAATATTACTCTGATACAGGTGGCAAGTACCTCCAGTTCTACAGAAACACAACAACATTGAAGTAAGGCCTTCAAACGTGTATTGCTATTTGAGGTGAAAAGGGTCTGTACCTGTCTTATTGTAGAGCTATAGATCTTTTTCACTACAACATATCTGATCAGCATTTCCTAGGACTAATGAGTATTCAGTAAAGACAGAAGAGGTATCACTTACAAATTAGTATATTTTTGGGCAGCGTGGTGGTATTGTATAGTGGTTAGCATTACTGTTTTGAAACGCTGGGGCCCTAGGTTCAGGGGTGTTATCTGTGTGGACTTTCTCTCTGTGTGCCTCTGTGTCTCATGGAGAGCAAGCCGGTGTATGTGAAAAGACCAATTCCTAATGCAAGAAATTGTATATGGCTAATAAAGAGATCTTATCTTATCTTCTTCCTGATGCTTCAGGTTTTCTCCCACACTCCAAACACATACTGCTATATTAACTGGCTTCTGGGAAAATTGTCCCTGGTGTGTTAGTGTCTTTATGTGCCCTGTGAAGGACTGGCATCTTGTCCAGGATGTCTCTCACCTTGCACCCATTGCTTGCCAGCATAGACTCCAGCTAGCCCGTGATCTTGTATTGGCTAAAGCAGTTAGAAAATGGTTAGCGTAATAAAAAACAATATTTAATGCACCTAACAATATTTGTTTGTTTATGTCTAAGTAATAAGAATCACAGGCAAATAGGCATCATTTAAAATTAATTCTAGAAGATGGCAGGACATGCCAAAGTATGCTGGAGAGCACCAGTTTATAGCAAAATCCAAACGTCTTTATGCTATGGTTTTAAAAACAACATACTCTGTTTCAGGTTGACATTTTCCATAAAAGCTGAAGGCTGAAACAGTGCACCATCTGACTTTTTGCTCTGGGGACATCTTTGAAAAGTTTATTTTTGATTAAAATCTCATGTCCAGTAAGGCTGTCAGGATGATGAATGATACCAAATGCCATTGGAACATGGGAATTCAGTGTGGTATTTAAAAAAACGTCCCTGCAAAAAATAACATCAGATTACAGACGGAAATTTAAAGTTCCACCCCAAACAAAGTTAGAAATAATGCACTATTAATGATTGGTTTAATAACATGAGGAAACATAGGTTCAATTTTCAGTGTTCCAAGACACACATCTTAATTTATGTTGCTATTGAAGAACGTGTAGTACTCGATTTGTAAAGACATTTTAAAAATTATACATTCTATGAATTAGTAAAGGTGAGAAATGTTATCATGTTTTTTCATGGATTTCAATGTTTATATTTGAAATTTATTATAATAGTTTTGTATTCCACCTTAACTTTACTACTACTCATTTATTGCTTTTTTTTGTATTAACAAAATCGTTTTTGTCAGGGGTAAAAGGGCATATAAGTGTATATGCCCATACTTTTATACGTTTATAAAATGGTATAGTGCACCTTTCACTGACTTCTAACTTTAGTTTCCATTGCAGAATAGCCACACTGACAATCACAAAGTGTATCTTTCATGTGAGAGACAGAAAGAGAGAGGAAACAGACAGAATAAAGCAAGGCACATGAATTGTATATTTGCTTTGTCACGTCTCTTTGGTAAACTAGGGCTTTATAAATGATATCATGTCCCTCCAGCTAAGCCTGAGATTTAGAGCCAACCTAGTTAGCTGTGGTTGGCTGACAGCAGTGGGGCCAGATTCAGTTTATATTTCACATCAATGACACTGGGTCAGTGTATTTCCTTTTGCATCATTGTCACATAGTGCAAATCAAAAGCTGCACTGGTACAAATATTAATGTTTTCTGTGACTGAGCTACAACTTTTAGACAAACATGTATTCACAATTTAGTCACCTATCTGGGGGCTCGGTTTGAAACCCCTCTTTATACCACTGTAGATGTGAGCTACAAAAACAATCACAATACTATATGTTCCAATGAACAGAACCTAACCCAAAACTCAGACAGCAAAATTAATAGTGAAGTAAGCTGGTGTTCTTAAGAGGTACATAATTATCTTTTGGGTAAGAAATTTGTGGGAAAGCATATGATTGTCTTAGCACAGTATTTAAAGCAGTGCTGGAGAACAGAACTTGCAATCAGATGGTTTAAATGCTGACATACTGTCTACTGACCCCAAAGACACTGCAGTATTGCAACGTCTTTGACGTTTTCTACTGTCCTGAAGCAATATAAAATTTCTGTATATCATTTTGTCTCTGAGATATTTTTTAAAAGGCCCTTATAGAATACCAATTTTGTGTGAGAGGTCTTAAAATAAATCTAACGTCTGTTTGTTATTCTCTACAGGCACATGGAAGAATAATTCTTCATGAAATACAGATTTTTTAAACATTTTCTTCACTTCATTTACCAGCAATAATAAGGCTTCCAGTTTAATCTAAATGATCGTAAAAATTCATCACTTTAAGCTATATGATGATTTTGTAAGTGAAATGTGCTGAAAATACATTTTCTGTGTCTGTCTGCTGTGTCTATCAACACTACTTATTTCAAAGGTAAAAGGCCTTTTTGAAGTTATTGCTGGAAGTAATGTTTTAGGAGAAGAAGTTATTAGATCTTGAAAGAACTTGCCTTTGCCTTTAAACAGCAGCTGCTGACCAGCAGCAAATTCTAGACAAGGTACTTTCCTTTCTCTAACTTTGATAAAGGTTTGTCAGTATAAGGTGGGGCCAGCTGCCTATCACCTGTACTTGAAGAGATAAGCTGTTTCTTGAATCCTTTTGCATTACTATACAATGAGACTGTCGGGCTGGCTAGGATGTGGTTAGGCATTTATAGCTGCTCTCATTGTTCCTTTGATAGCCGTTCAGATTTTTTGCCTGGTTATTTATGTTTAATCATAATCACAAGACAAGCCACTTCCTTCACAGACCACACAGCAAATAAAACATTCACCGTGCATAAACTGAAGCACAATTTGAGGACTGTGGGTGCAGGTTGATTTATTTCAAGGGACAGGAGAATGTAAAGACTGAAAGAGTTATTTCTGCCTAAACCAAAACATCACCTCTAGGTTTACTTCTTTATTCTTGTGTCCTTGTTTCCCATTTAACACTCTTTCATGTCTTGGAAATCCGATCATTGTCAGATATTTAAAATTGTAACATCAGCAGTCTGCATTGTATTAGTGATGGACAGCACTGTCATCAACAGCAGATTAGTGCTGTTTATCAAGTGCTATTAGCACAAAAAATGAAATAGCATTTTAAGGTAAAAATAACTTAGAACTTCGGATACATACAAAAGTACGCTCTGAGACAAAGCTATGAAGACTGAAACGGTCAGCAGGGGTATAAAGGGTTTAGATTGGTATGGTAGTTAATACTATAATTAAAAAATAACTGCTATTAATGATACACTTACTTTCCCTCCGTTTAATACATGTATACATGTTAATATGTTTCGCTGTTCAATAATAATCACAAATTGAGCTTATGGTAGAGGTTCGAGAGGAAGGTTAGATTCTAATCTCATACACCTTTGCTCACCTACTGTACATACTGTATGCAAGTCTCGTACCCAGGACCTACCTTCATGTACTGTATCTCTTTAGCATCCCCCTCCACCCTTGCAGCAACTCCCTGCTCACTCCTTGCAGCAGTAATGGTGTGGTTTTGGGGCAGAGCGGTGGCTCTGTGGCTAAGGATCTGTGCCTGTGGCTGGAAGGTTGCTGGTTCAAATCCTGTGGCCGGCAGAGGAATCCTACTCTGTTGGGCTCCTGAACAAGGCCCTTAACCCCAGCTACTCCAGGGGCACTGTACAATGGCTGACCCTGCGCTCTGACCTTATTGACAACTTAGAATGTCTCATTATTTTTCTTCTTAGTGTTATAAAGTAATACTCAGTGTTATCTAATACTGAGCTTTATTACTTTTATCTCTGTTACTTTCTAGAACCTTTTTCAGTCTGTTTCCTAGCTGGAGTTGTGCACTGGCCAGGAGAGGAATTATAGACACACAGTTTATTACTGTAGCTGCTCTTAAATGGAGCTCAGCAGCTAAGCAACACTGTACACAGTCACTACTGGAATGGAAGAAAAGAAAAAACGGTTGCTTGTGGTTATGGTAGACCAGTACGAGGTGCTCTTCTCTCTGGATCAGAATTTCTAAAATCAATGCCCCAGAAAGGAAAGAGAACAGACCTTGTTGTAGGAGATGCCATTCTTCGGATATTATTACAAATATGGTGTTTAAAGTCAATAATTAAAATAATTATTCATAACCCCCAACTTGTAAGTAATTAAGAACATACCTAAGTGGTTGGTATAAGTGGTTGGTATAATTATAGGCACATTAATTCTTTATTCTCTGGCACAGCTTTGGTGAAAAGAGTAATAATCCAGTACTCTTTATTAACAATCACAATACCACAAACTATACTACAAACAACATAAACATACAACATACAAGTTACTATATTTACAGAATGTACAAACAAGGCATTTCAGAGGCCTAACATCCTAATCGCCCAGAAAACCTCAGACCGCTACTAAGTATTGAACTCTTAAACAATGCCCACAGAGGCTACAATAAGAGATAAGCTTCTTCTTCACAACTGCAATACAACCTGCAGTTAAATCTCTTTCTCTCTGAAAAATCCAGATGTCACAAAATAAATGGGAGCCTATATCCCTCTTCTAAAAAATGCACCCCTAAGCAGGAAAGATGTCTCTAACCGAGGTATCTTTTACCCAGGAAACTCAAGCTCCCTAAAAACACAGAATAGCAAGCTCTCTCTAGCAAGGTTCAAATAGTTAGCTCCAATCAGACCATGTCTGGATGATCATGGAGAAGGGGCTCTAACTTGGCACAAGCTTCAAGTTCCAACCCCTCCTGACTCCTCTCTTGAGATCTGACCTTCTTTCTCTCCTCTCTTCCCCCCTCCGCATCTTCTTGTCCTCTTCTTCCTCCTTAGTGAACAAGATGGACGAACTGGGAGCATTGGTGAGAAGCCAGAGGGAGTATCGTGAATGCAGTATCATGTGTTTCACCGAGACGTGGCTGCAGGAACTTATTCCGGACTCGAACGTTACCATCGGCGGCTTTCAGACGGTGCGGGCGGACAGAAACACCGAGAGCGGTAAGAGGAAAGGAGGGGGGCTCGCGGTGCTTGTAAACAACAGATGGTGTAATCCTGGACATACTCATGTTAAGGAGCGCGTCTGCAACCCGGACATCGAACTGGTAGCCGTAGGACTGCGTCCGTACTATCTGCCGCGGGAGTTTACATGCGCCATCTTTGTTGTTGTTTACATTCCACCTACGGCAAATGCAGAGGTAGCGTGTGACGTCATAAACACAGTCACAGCCAGGCTACAAACAAAGCACCCAAGCGCTTTTATAGCTATTTCAGGGGACTTTAACCACGTATCTATTTCCACCACTCTGCCTACTTTCCACCAGTTTGTTAAATGCCCGACCAGAGAAAACAAAACACTGGACTTATTATATGCCAATGCTAAGGATGCATATAGTTCCACAGCCCTTCCCCCCCTTGGCAGATCAGATCACAACCTTGTCTTGCTTACACCACTGTACACGCCTATTGTCCAGCGCCAACCTGTGACCATGAGGACTGTGAGGAGATGGTCTCAGGAGGCTATGGAGGATCTACGTGGTGCTTTGGAGGCCACCGACTGGGATGTGCTGTGCGAACCACATGGGGACGACATAGACAGTATGGTGGACTGTGTCACTGACTATATTAACTTCTGCGTAGATAACACCATCCCCACCAAAGACGTACACTGCTTTTCCAATAACAAACCCTGGATCACCAGCGACCTGAAGGCTCTTCTGAATGACAAGAAGAGAGCCTTTAGGAGGGGAGATAAGGAAGAGGTCAAGCGTGTACAGAGGGAGCTAAAGCAGAAGTTAAGAGAGAGCAAGGACGCATACAGAAAGAAGATAGAGGACAAGCTGCAAAGGAATAGGGTGAGAGATGTATGGAGCAGCATGAGAGAGATCACTGGCTTCAAACAGGCTGGGGGTGCAACAGAAGGGAACCTGGAGATGGCCAACGAGTTGAACCAGTTCTTTAACAGGTTTGATTCTGGGTCCTCTGTGGCGCAACACCCATCCCCCCACTGCCACACGCTCCCTAACCCTTCACAGCTGCGACTGCCCAATACCTCCTCCATCCCCCCACAAACATGGCCGCCTACAGCCACAACCCCCGACGGCTACTCACCCACCCATCCCCCACAGCTGCCACTCTCCAACACCTCCGCCATTAACACCTGCAGCACTGAAAGCAGTATGAGCACCATCCCCCAGGCCAGGCTGACCATCACAGCTGACCAGGTGAAGAAGGAGCTGAAGAGGCTGCACGAGGGTAAGGCCACAGGACCAGATAACATCTGCCCCAGAGTTCTGAGGGCCTGTGCTGATCAGCTGAGCGGAGTGCTCCAGCGACTGTTCAACCTGAGCCTGCGCTTGGAAAGAGTCCCGGTGCTCTGGAAGACATCATGCCTGGTCCCGGTACCAAAGAAAGGGCGCCCCTCTGTCCTCAACGACTACAGACCAGTTGCACTGACTTCCCACATCATGAAGACACTGGAGAGGCTGGTCTTATCCCACCTGAGACCCCTGGTCAGCTCATCACTGGACACCCTACAGTTTGCCTACCAGCCCAGTGTTGGTGTGGAGGATGCGATCATCTACATGCTGCAAAGGGCCTACTCACACCTGGACAGGGCTGGCAACACTGTAAGGATCATGTTTTTCGACTTCTCCAGTGCCTTCAATACCATCCAGCCCTTACTTCTAAGGAGGAAGCTGGAGGAGATGCAAGTCGATGCCTCCACGACCTCGTGGATCACTGACTACCTGACAGGCAGACCACAGTCTGTGAGACTTCAGAACTGTGTGTCTGAACAGGTAGTGAGTAACACAGGGGCACCTCAAGGGACAGTTCTTTCTCCATTCCTCTTCACCCTCTATACTTCGGACTTTAAGTACAACTCAAAGTCATGCCACCTGCAGAAGTTCTCAGATGACTCTGCAATTGTGGGATGTATCAAGGGTGAGCAGGAGGAGGAGTACAGAGGACTGGTCAGCAGCTTTGTGGAGTGGTGTGGGGTGAACCACTTGGAACTGAATGTGACGAAGACAAAGGAACTGGTGGTAGATTTCAGGAGGAAAAAGGTCAAACCTACTCCTGTCTACATCCATGGGAGTGGCGTGGAGATGGTGGACTCGTACAAGTACCTGGGAGTGCACATCGACGATAGACTGGAATGGTCTAAGAACATCGAGGCCATCTATAAGAAGGGACAGAGCC
Source organism: Atractosteus spatula (assembly GCF_055471065.1). NCBI lineage: Eukaryota > Metazoa > Chordata > Actinopteri > Semionotiformes > Lepisosteidae > Atractosteus > Atractosteus spatula. The sequence continues at coordinate 26,207,294 of NC_142713.1, read as the reverse complement.
GACTCTACTTCTTGAGGAGGCTCAGGTCCTTCAATGTGTGTAGTAAGATGCTACACATGTTCTATCAGTCGGTGGTAGCGAGTGCCATTTTCTACGCAGTGGTGTGCTGGGGCTCTGGGATTAGAGCAGTAGATTCCAAAAGGCTGAACAAGCTCATCAGGAGAGCAAGCTCTGTCATTGGGTTTGACCTGGACTCCTTGGAGGTAGTGGCTGAGAGGAGAATGAGGTCCAAACTAGAGGCCATCATGGACAACTTCTCCCATCCCCTCTTTGACAGGCTGGCAGGAATGAAGAGCACGTTCAGCAATAGACTGATTCATCCACGGTGCGACAGGGAGCGCTACAGGAGGTCATTCTTGCCGTCTGCCATAAGACTGTACAACGCATCCACCTTGCGTCTTGGCAGAGGCAACATCGACAGTGACCTGTTTCTGGACTAAACGCATCTACACATCTACTGCTACATCTGTTCTCTTTCTTTTTCTTTTTTCTTTTTCCCGTTTACAACCACTTTTTGTGCAATATATGCCAGGGACCTGTGCAATACATTTATATTTATATCAATAGTTACATCTATATTTATATTCATATGTGTGATATGAGTGTGATACGATTTTCTGTGTACTGTTCTGTTCTAGTTTGTTCTTGTGCGTCCGGACTGTGAGTAACTCTTGTATTGTATTGTATGTATTGTACTACTATTATTATATAATTCGTTACACTGTGGCTGTGTTGTGTGTGTTAAGCTGCTGTTGCACTGCAATTTCCCTCACGGGATCAATAAAGTATCTATCTATCTATTTTTTTCTGTGGTCTTTAATGTGATCTTATATGGTGTGATTCTGGACTGCTCATTGACAATCATTAACCCACAACTTAATTTACCAGGTAAACCAAGCTGAACGTTAAATATTGTCTTTGATCAGGGGACACCCCACATCTCAGCAAACATCCCCTCTGCTTTGAAGTTGGAAGTATTTACACTTCTAGGTGTCACACACTTTATCTAAACTCTTAGAGACACTTCCTAGTCACCTATAGCTGTAACAATAAATTAAACCAAGTTCCTGATTACTTGAGGTTATTAAAAGATCCCATGGCACTGTTCATAAGAGGAGGAATGTTCAGTATCCAGGCTAAATTCTACTGTGGACACGAATAATCTGCTCTACCCTTAAAGCCACCCATTAATTAATTTGACAAAGATATTTCTCTTATTTCTCTACCAGACCTGCTGTGTGGTGTGGTGGGGCTGTTATTAGCACATAATGGCTGCCATGGATCACCCAGGTGGGAATTGCATTTCAGTGGTGGTTGAAGTGAGTCCCATCCTATATGTCAAGTGCTTTTTGACTCTCTGGGGTGAAAACAATTATAGAAATGTATGGTTATTATTGTAACCACCTATTCTTGAGCCGAACACCAGAACAGAAACCACAGAACTCAGTTCTTTTTCACTTACTCAACAGGCACAATTGCAATTGACAATGCCTACTCCTCTGAGTTATCTGGAGAACCCACTAATCCCAGAGAAGAGCCTACTTGTTTTGTGACAACGTGAAAGCCACCCTTCAAAATCAATCAAAGAACGTCTGTTATGTATTGCTACAATACAAGCTAAATATTGCACGTTCATTCACTCTGGTTAATTATTTTCCAAGATAAAATCAGCATTTTCAAAAGAGGATAAAAATCTTTGAAAAATTCTTCTTTATTTTGAAGTTTTGATATTTTAGTTTCACACATAGAACAGAGCACATCTTGTCTGTTTAACCGATGCATAATTTATCAAATTGTATCATGTGATGGGCATCAAACAGAAATATCTTAAAGCTCACCCTGCAGCCACATATAAATAAATTATGTTGCATTTAATAATTCAGCACAAATTTGTTTTTGCCTGTTTCTGAGGGCTACTTTACTGCAAGCTTCATTCCTAATGAATGCTGGAATTGATTTTGAAGCGTCCTTCTGTTCTGTAATTAGTGTTTGGGTTATCATAAATTAAACATTTACCTTGGAAAGCCCTTTGGTCTCGTTCATTACAATAGTGCGGTTCATATTTATGAAAATTTACTGAATCAGAAAGTTGCCTGTTAGGATGTGTAAACATGGTCGAGACTTCAAGTTAGATATGGCTTGAATGTTATCACTTAATGCACATAGATTATGGGCATGCCTGGGGTCTAGATCACGCATTTAACTAGTTTTCCTGAGGTTTCCAAAGTCTCCTTATCTGTCGAGAATGATGCATTGTAGGTACTGGCTCACCTTCCTTTATAACTAAGGCCAAATCATATCCTTCACCTGATTTTTGAGCCCTTCTGATTTTAATGCAAACCTGCACTTCTCAGAGTCATGTGTTTCTCTGTGTTTCTGTCAAGTGTGCTTCTTCATCTGTGATGAGATAAGGAGAGACATGCATAATTAGGAATGTGTAAATGTAGACCTACACATTTTTCTCATACAAGTTGAAATTCATAAAAGTCCGATTTGAAGTAAAAATGCAACCTATCTACGTTTTTACATCTGGAACACTGTTTGGAAGAAACTGCTCCAATATGATTGAACAGATGAATCCTTTAAAGATATTGTCTGAGAAATCCAGACATCTCAAGAGCAAATTAAATGAATGAACTTTTTATTTTCCAATTATCCTTGTGCATCTGAAGGAAGGAAATCTTTAGAGCCTGAGGGTAGTTTTAAGAAAATGTGTAATTTGAATAAAAGTGATATGGGTTTTGTAAACGCACATTTTGTGAATGAGATTACATTTATCATACACATATATATTATACATAGTGATGGAACTAGTAGTTTCGGTGGGTTCTAAGGAGGTTTCTAGGCAAACTAAGGCCATCAGTTTGACTCGAGACACAGTTAATAAACTAGAGAAAAAACAAAGAACCTAAAGCACCTGGAGGCTATCAAATATGATGAAAAGAGTGTTTTTCTGGCAGGAGACAGATGCCAAAACTCCCACCAACTGAGAAAGCTTTTATTTCCTTATGGAATTACTCCTAGTGCCATCTTGTATATAATCTTTTATATCAGCACAAATACAAGCCTCCCAGTCCCTGTGTCTCTGTATTCCAGAGGTTCAGGCCTGGGCTCATGACTGTTATTCATTTTGTCTGCAAAAATATATGTTATAGTTGAAAACAGAACATTCAGTAAAGAATATATGTTGATTTTTGTAAATAAATCCAGCTACCCATGTCCTCAGTTTCAGTTTTGTGTCAATTTATTGTTTTTAATCTTTGCTGAAATGTCACTAGAAAGCAGATAGAGAGAGCTGAACAATAAACAGGTTTTATCAGTTTAGATTCCAGGGGGGATGTGCCTACATCTGTGTCTACTTTGTGCTCTGTATAAAACTGGCATCATTGTCCTGTTCCTGCCAATGTTTGTACACTTCATCACACGTCTTAGTATTGCTCACAGTAATTCACTTTCTGTAGTCCAAAGTGTTACATACAGGTATCTTATTTCAGTAATTAATTTAAGAGTTTCTGAAGTCTGTCATGTGATGAAGGTTAATCAATCATATGAAGTTTCAAAGACACTTAAACTTTGCTTTACCAGGAACCTTTTGCTTTCTTAAACTATATTAATGTTTTTTGTTCTAGCTGAAACAAATCCTGGAAAAGCAAATCACAATTCATGGTAGAAATAACCAAAACCTACAGGTCCGGCCTAACTTTAGAATAAACCTGCAGAAAAAAAACAACCTTTTCTCAGGATAGTATTTTTTTTTCTTTTATTAATTTACAACGGCTTTGTCTTTCACTTCATGGTATGGTACTGTTTTTACAATTCTTACACATGTTTTCTTAGTTCAGTAAAATTATTTTCAAATACCTTCTGAACTTCTAATCTAAATTGTCTTCATACCTAAAGGACTTTCATATATTTTGGGTAATTGAAACTCTTACTGCCTTTTTATCCTCTTCTGGGATCCTAAACAACAGATCTCTTGGCTTGTTTTAAAATCTGACTTGGCTCCTTTAAAATGGACCCGGGACCAGGTCTGTTTTCTTATGGAGGCCAGTTAAACACAGGAAACCCAGGACACTGCCTCCTTTTTCAGCAAGTCTGAACACATTTGGTTGCACCTACTTATAGTTGGGTCTCCTTTTAGGAACAGAACCTGTGCATGTTTTTTAGGTCTTTAGCATTTTTACTCTACTGAAAACACAGTTCCGTTGTAAATATCTCTGTTCCACAAATAACAAAAATGATAATGGACTGTTTGCTGTTTAATTGAGGCCACTTTGCTTTACTACAGATGTAACTGCAGAATTACACACAGCCACCTGGTGCTGTTTCACTTCAGTTAGGACTACAGTGATTAGCAAGCTGAATTTGGCAGTGAACACTCCTTGGCCTGATTACAGTGTGTCTCTCAAATCTTCAGTAGGATTTCACGTTGCTGTCCAGAGGAAGTGTTGAAAATCACTTGCTTCATTTAGTAAAGTGTGTGGAGGAGCTGTGTGTGTGTCGTGTTGGAGGGGTGTGTAAAAGCCTGCAGTTTACAAGAGCAAAAAGATCTGATTATTTCACCTCGAAACAGTCTGACATTGAAAAGGCTAGAACTGCCTTCCCTCTCACTTTAAAATGTCACATGGGCTCTCATCAGCTCACAGAGGTGCTGCAAATATTTTCGCTGGCCATGTGAATGAGATCATTCTTCTCAGCCCAAAGCATGAGAGGGTGCTCTCTCTTGAATAGTGTAAGTTTACTTCCTAGAACAGAGGAACCCAAAGCCAGCAGGATGTGCTCATATAAAGCTGTCAAAGGGCAGAGCCTGTCCTCTTCTGATAGGGTTTTTACAGCTGGTAAATATGATTAGATTACTGGCAGGGGATTAAACACAGCTATGCATTAAATGAACACAATGCACTTCAGTAAATCTGTATAGATTTTGTCAGCCAACAAGGCAGTTAGGTGGAGCTCATCCTTGTGTCTGACAAAAAAAAGGAGAAAAACACTGTTGAATCTTACCGGTTCTTAAAGGAATAAAGTGCAAAGCATCAAAATGATTTCCAGCTCCAGGGTTTACTATATCAAGTGACAACTGATTCAGTGCCTGGGATGACTGACTTCAGGAATAACAAGACATTATTCCCCATCATCCCACATCCCTTTATTATTCAGACATCATTCCCATGATCTCGTGTCCCCTTGTTAACACATTGTGACAATGCTAAATCTAACATGCTAAATTATTCTAACTAAAATAATGTGTGGTGAGTGTGCTGGCGCACTTTAGCTGCTGTCGCACTATCCAATAAAGGACTTAAAGTGGAGTGTCCAGAAAAGATATATGTGTAAGGAAGTATTATTATTAATTATTATTATTATTGTTGTTGTTGAAACTGTGAAAAATGGATGGCACAAACATTGAATGTGAGGCAAACTGAGTGATTTTCAAAACACTCCCTGTTGCTCCCTGTTTTCCAAAGGTAACTGCAAAAATGTAAAGGAGTGAAAGCCTAGCACAATTAACCTGCTAATAACTTATTATATCCTTGAAAAGAAAACGCATTCCAGTGAGCAGGAAATGTGTCCCTAGAGCAACTCACTCTTACACACAGCTATCTACGAGTGGGAAGAAAGCAAGGTGGAGGAATGCTCAAGGGAAGGAGGGCAGAGCATGACACAAAGGGAAGCAGTCACAGGGAATTTCAGGAGTACTTCATTAATGGGTGCAGTCATCTTTCAAAACTAAAACACCCATTTCCCAGGTAGATGATTTGGGGCCGAAAAATCCATTTCAGCCCATCTATCTACTAAAAAATACTGTCGTGGGGTAGATACTTAGATTTGAGGCAGAGAGTATCTAATTTACCAGGCCAGCTCTTGGCTTTAAAAAAAAAAAACTGATTCTAAAACTACAAAGCCGTGCTAAATTAGGCGTGGGCGATCAGGCGTGGACTAACATTCATGCAATGTATATGACACAGCTCTAACTCATGACCTGACTCAGACATCTGTGTAGATCTTCCCAGGTAAAAGGAAAATATAGTGTTCCATTAAACTGTAATCAATGCAAGATGAAAAGGCAATCTTTCAATACACATGTACTGTAAACACGTGAACTATGGTAACTTCTGCAATTTTCATTATCTTTATCTTTGATATATCTCTTAAGCACACATTTCAGACAAGCAGTTGCCATCATGTTTAACACTACATTTAGCAATGCTTGTATAAGCTGTTTTTACTAATTTCTTACCATAGTATACTATATATATATAAAACTATAACCATTATTTATTAATGTATAAAAAGTATAAAAATTTAATGACATTCACTATTAAGTGCAAAGAATTTATTATGAATTTAATATCTCTTTACATCATAAGAGTTGGAGTTCCAGAAAAACGTGCTGGCTGAAAATTAGGGGTAATACATATTTTGTGCTGAGTGTTTTTCGATGTTTAAATGTTATATGCTTTTTCATTATGCCTTTACTTCTTCTTGACTGTGTGGATTTTAAACCTTTGCTCTGACATTTCTTAAGATATTCTTGAAGTTCACACATCATTTCCAATAAACACTGCTCAGCTAGCAGTACAGAGAGCTTGAAAACTTTCCTTCGGAGTAAGGTCTGGGCCACATTTTATATCCTCCCCCTCAACACTCCCTTACTGTAATACCCCAATCTTGTGCAGACAATGATAATCCATCCTGGGCGAATTTTGACTACTGACAGAGGTTGCACTTTAATTAATGGGCTGGCACACCCTAGAGAAGAAGGTGAAACTCTGAGTACAAATGTCTTACACATTTAACACCACTCTGACCCCTGTAGTCTGAGGCCGTACCCTGTCCTTTCATTATTTATTACTGTTGTGCCTCTGATGTCTCCTGCTCCTCCCTGTCTAGTCTTGTTTTTTGATTTTGCCAGGGACTGACTCCTCATTCCCAGTTAATAGCCTCCTGGACTGAGAATGCACAGGTGATTGGTAGATACAGGTAAATTCATGGGCAAATCCAACCCTGATAAACCTGACCAAACAGGGGTTATTATTGGTACAATATTATGAGCTGTTGAGTGCAGTTGAGTGCAGCAATGAGCCCATTTATGTTTCAGTTGTACTGTACGGATTCAGCAGCATTGTGAAACTACCGTGGATCATCATTTCCACTGTTAACTCCTGTTTCTAAAAAACAGCATCTTACTCACAATGCTCAAATACAAGAGATACGTCTGACAAGAAGATGATGTTAAAACCAGATACAGGTTTTATAATAATAACAAATGTTTAATGCAACAAATGTTTATTATATTTTAATATGAGTAAAAGCAATTGTTTAGTGCTTTAAATACCTAAAAATGTGAAAGAAAATTTAAAACATTACAAAGCCAATAGAAAGCAGATGCAGAAGATAAAACAACCGCAAAAAAAAAGCTTTTCTGCAATCAATTTTAATCTATATTTTAAAGACAACCAATGTGCTCGAGTGCCTGATTTCTTTGAGGGTGGTTTTCTAGAACTCTGGCCCACAGTAACAAAAGGCCTTGTCACCCATGGAGTGTAGACCAACAGTGAGAAACAACTGAGTGAAGGTCGTGTGGAGGGGACTAAAGATAAAAAAGATAACATACAGTACCAGCTACTTACTAAAGAGCTCTACTACTGTATGTAAACTAGAGCCTTAAACAGAAGCAGAAGAATTTTGTGATCAACTCAAAACCTGACAGAATGCCAGCACAAGAACTCCAAGACAGGAGTAACATGATCCCTTGAGTGGAACCTAGTCAGGACTAAGGGCACCGATACAATCAACTCCTTGAAAAAATGAAACACCTGACCCAGCCCCGCAACTATTTCTAACACAGAAACAATATCTTTACGATATTCTGCGAGTGGCTTTCAAATTTCAGTGCAGGAAGATCACCCCCAAATTCAAGCTCAGTGCCATCCATTGACAAGGCTACAGCGCTGGATTTATGTACTGTAACTGATGTTACCCCCTTTGTCTTCAGTGAAGACCTCTACTAAGCAATATTAACACACTATTTTGTTTCAATGCTTTTTACACATTTCTTGTAATTTTCCTGTCTCCCACTAGCCTTTGCAATGGGAAACCATGCACCAAGAGCACTATAGATTCAGAGCTGTTGGGATAATCACAGACTTCAGACTGCCTTTAATTTGAACTCAATGAAATCAAAAGACACACCCTATTGTCTACAACACCACTATAATAATCATTTTGATTTGTTGATGTTCTGCTTAACAATAACCTTGTGTTGTAAATCTTATTCTTTACTTTTCATTGAAAGACTTCCACTGCAAATTATCCATAGACTGAAAATAACAGAGTTGTCTAGAGAGACATATACTTGGATATCTTAGTGATATTTTGGTCCTGCTACAAGAAAAGAGTACACAAAACAATAAAGCTATTGACCAAAACTCTTAAACAAAACTTTCTCTACGAATAACACGACCCAAGAATGAAGCCTGCCAAAAAAATCATGGAGTGTTTTCATCAAATTTGGCTGTGGACCAACCTCCTAGACACAGGACGAGGAGTCTGGGACCCCCATGCAGAGTGAGGAGTGGCACAGGGGCAGCTGCAGAGGTGAAGATGGGTTGTGATGGGATACAAAAAGATGTATGCGAGGGAGAGAAGAAGATTGTAAATAGTATTTATGAACATTTTTAGTTGAGGAAATGACATCAGGAGTTGAATTACTGGTGCATATGCCATATACAATACTGTGCAGTTTTTCTCCTTTTCTAAATAAAGAATTATTCTCAAACAATCAATTCCAGCACCAAATCAAGACCCATATTTTAAGAGCCGCTTACATTATGTTAAGGTCACTGATACACACATTTCCTTAAGTAAAGTTTGACCACCTTAATAACAAGCATATTGTTTTCAAAACACATTTCTTTTTTCTGTCAATTATAATAATATATTAATATTTAAGATTTTTATAAAGCATTTGTAAAATATCACCTACACTTAAAAGATTAATGCAAATTGGGCAGTTTGAAGGTGTTATGCACATGAATTTTCTTAAGCAATATGAAATACAACATGATAATGTTAATATATGAAATGTATTAATATATAATTGTATTATTTTGTTATTACTGTGCAGGTTATGACAATCAAATGAGGAATAATGTACTATAAATTGCATTTGACTCTTTCCATATTAGGTATCTTTCAAATGGTTGGGTTAAACTGAAAATAGTTTTCTGGTCATTTGTGTTAAGACAGACACTGTCATGTTGAATTCAATAACAAAACCCCTTGCTCACTGTTGTAACACCAAAACATGTACACAACAAAAGAAAATACACTTAATTCTTTTAAAGAATTTGGAAATAAATTTGGAAGAAAAACTATGTTAGAGTAGCAAACAAGAAAATAATGCACTTGCAGGATTCTGCTGACTTTAAAAATCAGTCAGGCTGTGGCTGTAGGTTTTCTTTACTGTCAGCAAAACCCAAGTAAATTATTTCCTTGTATCTCATTCGCTAGTCTCTTATTTTCTGCTTAGACTGTCATTACCAGCCATTTCACGGCAGGACTGACCTGCGTTTGCTGAAAGCCAGTGACAAATTAACCAGTGAGTTAGATGTGGCCTTTTGAGTCTTGCTGTATGGAACACCTACGCTGCAGTGCCAGTGTGAGAGCTATATAAGATTAATTGCTGGAGACTTCATTTTTTTGTGTGTGTCACCCTGTGCTTTTCAATTGCTGAATCTGCTTAGGAAATGAAACACCACTTGTGTCATTCATTGTGTTTAAGGTGTGTTTCTGTTGGTGATTATTTTTTTTAGTTTCTAACCTTATCATTACAACTAGCAAACAAAGGAAAATTTGCACTGAGAGAAAAAGCAGCAAGCATTATTTGCAAATACAAGGTAGCTGCAAAGCTGTTTTTTCTGTAGCTGCTATTAAATACTGTAATTGGAAATAAATAGGAACAGATTAAATGGGTCTATATATTTATTTTTGCAAAGGCATCCACATCAATTCAATGTAGATATACTGAATGCTAAATACAAAGAATGAAAAAACAAATCAGCGATTAAAACTGTTTTGTAGGTTTCTAAAAAAAATCCCAGTGTCTTGTAACAAACTTGATCCTAGCCTGCTTTTATGCATCTTTTTTTTTAATGTCTTGCAACATTTTCAAGTCCATTAACAAATGTCTAATTATTAATAAAGATAAAAATATCATGTGGCTCCAAGACTACATTTATTAGTGTGACAAGACTTACAGACTTGTTTTTAAAATTGACTGATCTGTAATTTAGGATTTGTTCCAGAACTTTAATAGCCTTTAATTTTGTTGTTTCACAGGTCATCATCAATATTTTGATGAGATGATCAACATAGAATAACCCTCTTTCATTTGGATGTCGTAAATAAATAAAAGGTGATTGCATAGGCATTTTGTTCTAGCTGAGATCTGAATACAAAAGAATTTGAACTAAATTACAATAAATGGTCATTTTTAATGAAGTTTCACAAACAAATGATGCTCGTTTTGTCATGTAAAACTGTTGTCTATGTTTGAAATCCCGCAAACCTACAATGAAAAAGTTAAGGCCTTAAGGTTAATAAGATGTGAGTTAGGTGGGAGAAGGAGAATAACTTCAATCTGTCCTAAGCCTCTGATCTCAGATCAGATCTCAGACATGTATTAAGGTCAATTTGAAGTCACAATTCACGTTAATGGGAAATACTAGGGAATGATTTGCATTTGTCAGTTCAGTATCATAATTCCTAACTTTGAGGTGCAGTCAATTAAAAACATCTCATTTTCAAGACCTGTGGCATATATATGTGATATATACCATATACTGTACATTCCAGGGGTAACCCCTTATTTAGTTCTCAGATTCACTTAGGTATATTGTGGGCAATTCAACGCAAATGTTCATATGCATTATTGTCATTCAGGCTCGCCTTCAAGTTTGCATCACCATCTGTGAATGTCTAGTCATGCTCAGCTCTTTCTACGATGACTGAATGACAAACATTTCAAAGTCCAGAACTGGAAATATATGGTCATCGTATCGAAAGAATGCGCAGCAAAGCAAACTGATGGCTGCGCTAGAGGAAGTAGCCCCTCATGATTCCACAGGAACAAGCAGGGGCAAAGGACTTTAAACAGGGCGGAGAACAGATGCTCTTTCTCTCTCGGACATGAGCAGCCCAGAAACAATTTCTTTATTGAAAAGCATGATGGCATTTGACCACTGAATCAAGGTTGCAGCTTGGCATTTCTCTTGGAAGGAAAATTATCTATCTGACGGGTGAAAGATTGCCACCAGAGAGCAGCGTCAAAAAGAGGGCTCTTGGAGCTGTTTAACATTTATCCAGAAGTGACTGACCTGTTTTGCTACAGGTAATGAGAAATGAACTCCCTACTGGGACCTTTACAACCAGACTGCAGTAATGCAGTCAAAACACCCAAAAGTCTAAAAACATTTTTTTTATCAAGATATCTAGTGGTGCAATAAAGTAGCTGGGTTTGTCAACATTTCAGCAATGACTCACAATGATGGAGGGTGCATGTGTGTGTTTTTGATAGTTGTCTTTTTACAAACAAAAACAATAGAGCAGGCTTGTTTTTTTTTCTCAAACTAAAATGTGCATGTTGAAGCTCACAAGAACATCATTTAAAAACAAGGGAAATGGATACAGTATTTAATAATAGTATGAAAGCAAATCCAAGGGCAAAGGGCTTTATAACACACCTGGTTCAGACCTATCCCAAGATTTCAACTTACAAGAACAATTACATCCTTGTTTTTGTAACATGTGTGTTTCAGATCTGTTTTCAGTAGAGATTAGCAAGGATCTATAAAAAGATGACCGCCTGATGGATATTTCTTGGAGTCTATTAAAATGGCTTTAATTGCTCTTTCCACGAGTCCAACACAGTCATCATGCAAATAAGCAAGGTGACATTCCCTTTGTTTTCAGACTTCCTGCCTAAATCCCACAGAACACATGACAGCTGAACTAAGCTCTGTGCCGCTGGGAGGACCGAAAGCAGTTGTGAAGTGAAAATACTGTGGTTCTTCAGCAGCAGGCTGACGCAACACAAATTCTCTCTAGTCAGGCACAAAAAATATTCCTGTGCTTTTCAAAGGAAATGACTACTTTATCATCATTTTACAGAATTCTGCAGTTAATACATTCTAAATATACCATAAAATAATGGTTTAGAGACATGTTATATATCTAAGCTGCAAAGATAGAATCATAATTTATAGTCAACAATATTGGTATCTTTAAAGTGAAACAATGTCATTCATGCATTTTCTTAACAGATAATGTTCATTGAAACATATCTTACTTTTACTACAGACTTAAACTAGTCTTTTTAAAGTTTATTGAATGCCGATTCCTCCTAACATGAATTAGGTGAATTAACGGACTTCATACAGTAGTGCCTAAACTTATGCCAGCATCACCATAGATACCCATATGCATGATGTAGAACGAAAATCTACTAGGCAGGAATGTGTGTGCTTGTCTGATCCATTCTGTGTTTTTTCATTCCAAATGTGAAGTCTGTCAAGGCTGCTGTTTATAATGGCAGAGTCTTCATTTTAAATATGTAAGTAGAGATATGTGTAAGCTCTCACGTGCAAGCAATTGCAATAAAACAAACAGAATGCATTATTCCCTTTATCTCCTTCACTCTCCCTTGTTATGTGGCTATTATATTAAAGGACGAGGGTGTGCAGACCATATGTGACTCAGAGGAGATAGTTCCAGATTTCTGACGAATTTGCTGGGACACCATTAAGGGCAAGCATGCCTGAAGACCTCAGTATAGGAAAAGCTGGAAATCTGCATCATGAACACAGTGCCAGTCAGAAAACATCATATGTGTTTTTGACCTTGAAGTCACAGCTCCAGTACCCAGCTCCTTAGCAGCAGGAAATAAAATCTTGCTTCAGCCACAGTATTCTCATTGGCTAAGGGCAAGGGAACTGTTGCTGCTACTGAGCTTTGGGACAGCATGTTTACACACTAGATAACCTAAAGACACCAGACAATTTCCACAGCCACAGAGAAGATAAAAAATAAATCGGCAGCAATAACAACTCTGCCACAGGCTTGCCAGTCACCATTCATGAATCCCCCTGAGCCCTCTTGCCTGATCCCTGTGAAATCATCCCATTAAACCTTCTTTTCTTCTCCTGCACTCCCTAATAACAGATCACATTCCAGGAGGGAGCTACAGCTCCTCCGATCTGGACTGTACATACGTGCCACACATCTGACTAATATCTTGCTTTTGAGAATAAGGTGGGCACCACAAAGAATTAACACAATCAAATGTTCATGTCTATACACTTACTGTATGTATGCTTTGCTGAGATTATGTATGACTGTGCATTCCAAATTATATGAAAGCCTCCACCGTCTGCTTGTTGGATATTATTCCCTTATTCATACAAATCCTGAAATGTCAAAGTAACATCATTCTCTAGTTTAAAAGAAAATCATTTAGAAAGGCATTTTTTTTAAGTTCAGTTTTTAATCATTTTTGTGTAACACGTGATTTAGACTAATTCTTTGTGCGATCAACTTTATAGATTTTCTAAAAAACGTTTGAAAGCAACTCATTACAATGAGCTGAAACACCTACACAAACATTAGTATGATCACTATCCATTAAATCTGTATGCCTCACTCTCTTTAACACTCACAAAGCACAGGAAACTCAATTCAGTGTTTTTATTTGCTTTTTGTTTTCCTTAGTGCTCCAAGGGACATGGGAAGCAAGAGCTTGTGACTGTATTTCAAGTGAAAGTTGATTTAAAAAAACAGGGCAGACCAGCAATCGGTAACAATCTATCAGAAGACCTTTTTATTCTATTAGCCTATCATTTTACTAAAACTGAACCATATTTCAAGTTAAAACGAAACACAGTACTAAATGGCATATTAGATTTGTTCACAAAATAACTATTGATTTCTTGGAAAGAAGAAGAGAAATAACAGAAATTACTTTAGATTTATTTGTGAGCATATATTTACAGGAATTACATAGTTTTAAAAATGGACATTACATAAAATGTATGAGTATTACATTCCATAAATGTGAGAACAATATAGGAGGGAAAGCAATTTTTTTATAATTACACTGCATAAAGACAATAAGGTGCTATGGTTAGTACTCTGACTGTGCCATTATGTTGAGTACAGTAATTCACCATCTTTTCATAGACTGATATGTAGAGGCTTACAGTACGTGAAATAAAGGTAGGCGAAGTTAAGACTTCATATCTTAGATAAACACTTGTGTAAATAAATACCATACTAGAAGTCTAATTATCCAGAAATGTATTAACTTCTTTGCACTTCATCTTTTACATCCTCCTTGTAGAGGCACCATAGATGTGTTTGTACAGAATTTGCACAAATGTTTACTGGATTCAAATTCCACAGCCCAATGGACTTGCTTCTCTCTCTGCCAGCATTCTAACTAACCCGTGAATTGGATCTTTCCGCATTCCTTTTCTTTCTCTTTCCGTAGGCAGATCATCAGTATCCCATGTTGACATACCAGTATGAGTATCATTCTACCACTATTTAAGAGAAAACTGCTTGACACAGCGACGGGAATTAAAACGAAAGGGTTGGTCATGTTTACCTGTTTCTACAGAATTGTTTCTAAAGTTCTGAGTGAGGTATGTGCGGTGAACTACACAGCAGGACAAAGAGCAGAACTGCCAGTTTTGACAGGACTAAGGGAATCATGGACGAGGTCTTGTTTTAAACTAGTACACAATCATCTTTTGAGACATTTCCTTCATTAAATCCCTGTGGCCCTGTGGGGACAAATCCCAGGCGCAGCAAGATGAATTCACACTGCCCATAAATATAATTCAGACGGTAACGTTTATTAAAATTACTTTCATGTTGGAAACAAAGGGCTGGATTCATGGTACAGTTTTTAAATAGGTCAGTTTCAAGCACATTACATACACACACATACACAGTGTACTATGTGTCAGTACTTTAATGTCTCAGAGCTTATGAAACCAACTAAGGCAATTTGATAATAAATAAATATAGATGGCTTTACTCACGAAGAAACCAGATTGGAAAGTACCTGAGCTACCTACTGTCGTTCTACCTTTTACCATGCTCTTACAGCAGAGTATTTAGGAATGCAAGCATTTCATTGTCAATGACTTGAGTTCGCCATTAGCACATGTTCGTTTATCAACATTATTTTCATCATCTGTGAACTTTAGCTAATTACTCACATGTTGCAGTGATGATTGAAAAAGCAAGGTACTTGTAAAGAGCCTTTGGGCACCAGAATTTCAGCTCGATATACAGAAACCAACTAATATATTTACATTGTGAATACTGAACACTGCAGCTTACCGGTAGCAAATACTAACATAATACAGCAAATTCCTTCTGCCAAAAGGACACATTGATATGTCAATTTGCAGACATCTGGAGCACAAAAAGCCACAATTACACACTCTGGATGACCTCAATCAATAATAGAGATATCCCTGTGAATAAGAATTCCATTTATGATAATAAAGTGGTCCATGTGAATTTGCCGACAGAAATGAGAACAGTTTCACACTGGTTACTGCATGGAGAGTGTAAAAAACACAGCTGAAAAAGTGGATGATTCATGTAAATATAATTATATTTGCCTATTTTTATTGCCAAACACTGTTTTCATATTTGCAAAAAAGTAGGCCAAACTTTTGAAATGAATACTCCAGTTTTTCAAAATACCACAAAGATCTGTGTAAATCAGACCGTTTTCTGAGAACTACGAAAATAGTTCTCATACTACCAGAACCAACAGTGGACACTGCTGAATTACATGTGAGTAATAAAATAACAGCTTCACAAAAACGTCACAACAGTTAACTAAACAGTAATCCCAAAATGAATGTACAGTGCTCTACGTGAGAGGCATAATACAACAGATAAATAACAGAAGTTACAGTTTAGAAGCCGTACTGAATTGCTTTGTTTTCAAACGATCATGTGAGTGCTATAGAGTGAATTGAAAAACATTTGGTTCAGAAAAATAAACTGCTAAAGCGGCTACTATTAGATTAACAGATAAAATGTTCAGTTTAAAACTATTTTTGGCATAGTTTTCCAACAATTTGTCGAAGAAAATTTCGTTTCGCGTTTTTTTTTTAAATGATGTCATCTTAAAATTGTGCTTCATTTCATAGACAGTTATACGGGATTTAGGTCTTTGGTTCAATATTCATCCATTACATACGTTTTTTTATTTATTTGTTGCACTGCAACGTATTTTATTTAATTTAAAAATCAGGAATAAATAGAGAGATGTGCATTTTTTATTACTATTATTCCAATTATTTTTTGTTAAGTGAAGAACCAGCTTCTGCAATCTGCAAACTGGTCTGTTATGTCACAGTACTGTGCGCACATACCGGTTCCTCTAAAACAGGATCTCAAGACACTTGCACTTTCTATGCTCGAAGGAAAGGGTTATACTTTCCCAGAGATGACAAGAATTACAAGCAGAATGCTGTCAAAGCAATTCACAGCAGTTATTTCTTGGTCGGGGTTAGAACATTGTTATATGGCCGCGTTTTGAAACACCGATCTGTGTATATTTTGTTAGCAATTTTACAGTAGCGCGAATAGCACCACTGAGTTTTCATATGGTGGAAAATTGTATTTTATTGTGTGGATTTATTTTCATTAAAGTCTTAACCTTTTTTCTCTCCTCTGCGATCTCACATTCATAAATGTCAAACATAAAAGAAACGTTGCAATAAATACAATAATAACATAGGACGCTCAAATACAAAGTTAATATTTCTTCCATGTTGAAAAGCTATACGTCTTTTGTTCATTGCCAAGTCTACAAAAAAGATAACCGTCGTGGAAATGGATGTTTTCCTTAGGACCACCACTCGGTAGGAATATTGACAGAGATGTGACAGACAGCCTTTAGTTAGCTCATCAACGGACGACTATAAGCAGGCTGCTTTGATCCTTCCGCCGAGAGCCCCGTTTAGTAACCTGTGAACACAATAAATTGAGGTTCAGGTGATTCTGCTGTCGCAGCGCTCGACATGTTAACACACCTTCTGTGTGTTCACAAAAACTTAATGTTTAATAAAGCACAAACTATTAACACGGTGTGCTGCTGTTAAGCAAAATACCTGCGTGTTCCACACACCTTTTATTAGGCCTATTGCCTAGTACAAACTGTTTCCAAAAACATTAACAAGGTAAGGACAAAGAAGCGCACCACATACTTCAACAATGTCCAGCGGCAGAACCCAGATATTGGAGTAAAACAATACTTTAACCATTTTAACGAAAATGACAATGATGCACGAAACAAGTTAAACGGCTCCTGTGTTATTAAAGTAATTTAATTAATGTTAATGTATACATTTTAAATAACCTTCCATTCACACAAAAGTTCGCCTTTATCGGTTCCAAATAATATATTTAACAGCTTTGAAAGGAGGAATATCTGTGTTAGGGGGTCACTTTCCGCATACGGTAAGTATACACGTTATTAAATATACTGCATTAATAAAATGCTAGCCCCTCTTCACAAAGCATGAAAAATATTTATGCACACCAGCTTAATGTGATTCATATTTTTAAAAGGCTATACTGGTGTATTAACAAGAAACGCATTGCTGTTGGTTTTATAGAGTTGAACAGAAGTTATAACGAGGATTGGATTGAGTTCTATAAAGGCTGATAGAAAACGCAACCTTCAGTATTAAAAAAATAATAATTTAAAAATCATGAGATTGGAAAACCTATACACAAATATTGTGAGACAGATTTGTGACTCAAAAATAAATGGCTGTGAAGAAAGCAACGTTCACAGCGGGCTTACCGCAGATGTTGTATGCCCAGCAGCAGATCATGCTAAATTTTGCGAGTTTCTGATCATTTTGTGCCCTGGCAACTGAACAACCAGGAGCTGCTGTTTTTGCCTCGTCGATTTCACTGCCAGGATAGCCTGTCTGTTCTTATACTGCACCATTTGTAAAGTAATTTCGGCGTTCCAGCCTTCGTCCTGCGGGCATCGAAAATCAATCTCTTTGCCTTCTATCATCACCACCGTGAAGTAAATGTATTTGCCCTTCCTCTCGACGCAGTCCACCGTCTTCATGTTGGAGAAGTGGAGCTCTTTGATTTTGCCGGGCTCGCCGGAGGGGCTCATCTGGTGGTGCTGGTTGTGCGTGTGGTCATGCTGTTTCGGGGGGTGAAGCAGGAGCCCCTCTTCCGTCAGGATGCAATGCTTCTTCTTCCACAACTGCAGCAGCCCGTCGCTTCTTTTCTCCAGCAGACCTTCTTTGAGTACCTTGCCGCTGATCTCCAACATAATGGAAGAGAGCGATCGCCTGATTTCCTAGCTAAAGCAGAGGAGCTTTGTCCTGGCTCGGGGGAATGTGAACATCAGCTCTATTCAGGCGACTGTTGTCTATTTATAGCCGTCTTCCCCGCCAAGCTCCACGACTCCCGTCTGCAGCGGTTGCAGAAATATGACTGATACTCTCATTCACTCTGACGGGGTTTTTCCTAAAGCTCTTCCTGTGTGTCCGCCCCCTGACTGACACCCAGTGGAGAGACGGGCTCACATTGCAGTTCCCCACCCCACCCCCCCAAAAAACGTGGCAAGTGTCAAAGTAAAGCACAGCTCGACACATGCGGTCAAACAAGCAGATTCAATATGGGAACCGAGTTGTCGAGATTTGTTCCAAGCCTTTTTGTTGAAACCGACCGGTACAATTGAACTGCCTTTGAGGAAAAACCGAAGAGGGTCCGCCCCTCGACCACATAAAACTAAAACTGCACTTAAAACCCACGGGGTTCATATTTCAACACGTGGATTGAAGCTAAAAGTTCTGGAAATATTCTCGGATAACACACTGGGTATGTATTTCAGATGGGTATGTATTTTTGTAATGCACAACTATTCGCGCATAAGTTCAACGAAAATGTTTCATGGCAGTTTTAGCCCTTAACGCGAGTATTTCCCGAAATCCAGGCCTTGGGGCATTATCATCGCGTCTTTGTTCCAGTTGAACCCAGTTCTTTTAAACAGTTGCGAATTACTGGCTGAGACCGAATCCAGAAACAAATGTTTTTAACCGTGAAACGCTGGAACTACGAAATGTTCAAAGTTAAAGGCAAGATGGGCTGTATGAAAGGAGCAATGTTGCGTGAAGACGGTAGTTTCTAACATTGCCGCCAGCTGTCTTGTAATACTCGATTAGGGGATAGTCTATGGTCCCCGTTAGCGATACCATAAGCCTGTCGTAGTACGTTACTAACATAACTCTCACTGTTATATTTTGGGGAAGACTAACAAAATGCCCGTTTTGGTCACCATCGTGCGTACAGTATAATCTAAGAATACGACAGCTACTCCACAGTATAATTAGGCTTTTACCTCTACTGCGTTTCAAATTGAAAAACATCCCCGACTATACTTAGTCCCAGTCGTACACTCAACTAATTTTACTTACATTGTGTTTTAGCTTTGTTCGATTAATTTCACCACTATCTGAACAGGAGCTCGATTGATGTATTAAACAATACAAACCTTAACGATTTATTAATAAATATTTAAAATCTAAATACACCCTAACAAGGAGGCATGGATCATTTAAACTTGACTATACCACAGTCTGTGTATATCTGGACGCAGCTACTAAAAAAAACTAACGCTAGAAAAATACTTAAGCAAAAGTATAACCACAGGAAAGGCTACAATAAGCGTGCTAACAGGGAATCTCTACTTGAAGACAACGAGTTTCTCCACTGAGGTGTACGTAAATGAACTAAGGTTCAATTGTGAACGTAACTAAGCAGATCTATATTGCAATACTTAACCTATTAGTTATCAAATGTACAATCTGGAATCCCTAAATGTATTAGAGCAGCCGTTTAGAATAAATCACAGGTAGCTGTAACTTTTTAACGCAAAATCGCTTAAACCCACTTAAGCTGGGACTTGCAAAGGTAGAATATAACGGTTAATTCTAAGATCCCAACACCTGGGATATACATAAGTGTACACAATGCACTTCTACTAAAACGAGATTAGTATTGAGGAGAAACAATACAAAAAATGAAGTTAGAATTATAATCCACAAACCGCTACAGAATAACGTGTTACACAACTGTAGCAGCTAAGAAATGTATCCCAAAACGTATACAAGTCAAGAGAAAACGGGAAAAACGCCTCCTTGTGGCCAAATACCACCATGCTTTACAGAGAAGCAGAGGATAAAGGCGTCTGAAGAATTGCGTGCTTTAACATTCCTCTTCTATGGCAGTCAAGAGCCACGAAGCGAAAATTCAATTATAAAAATTAACCAATTAATCCAGCAAAATTTTACTGTCAATAAAAGCTTACAGGATGAACCACAAACTCTTCAATTACCATGATTAACCACTGCCTATGGGTCCATATCTGGCCAATCCAGTGTTATGACCTTTAATATTAGGATATACAATACCTGGAACTATAGTGTATTACATTCTAAAACAGGAGTCAACATGCAAAACACAAAATCCCAAACTTAGAAGTACCAAAAAAAGTATTAGACCAACATAAGACCATACACGTTTAACCAATTTATTCATGAATATACATACAAGTACAATTGAGTACATTAGTATTTTGTAGCATAGCATTTTGCTTTGACAACAGCTGATATAAAGGATCCAGACAGAATCCACTAGTTTATTTTACAGTCAGATAGGTATTGATCTCCCACTGAACTTGTAATATTTCAAAGGTTTAATCTCTAAGCTATCTGTGGGTAAGCAATATACAAACCCACCTTGTTCAGGATGTGGACAGAAAAAGTGCACAGTATACAACGTTATTCTTCAGTGTCTAAAAAGACATTCCTTTGAGTAGGTTTCAGTTAACCAAGATATTCCTGGACTGGACCAGAAAGCATTATTCTGAAGACTGGGCAGAAGAAAGGTCATCTTCCTGTGGGCCTTCAACTGCTCCTTTGTTCCTGGTGAACACCTCTAAATAGACCACAGCCAGTACATGTACTCTATTCACAAAAGTAGGTATTTAAATGAGTATGGCCACATTCAGGCAAGCCAGCCTGTAACAATCTGGTGGCAGTTCCACAACCATAGCAGCACCCCCATTTCAACAGAACAGAATGATATTTGCTAGTTTCAGGAGCAGTAAAATAAAAAAAGCACAGAACCTATAGGAGGACTCAATAAATCCAAACCCATTCCTTCCATGAACACTGAAATATGCACCACTAAATTGAGTATTTTGTCTAAGGCAATCAGAATTCAACTAGAATAACCAGGCAAGAGATGCAATCTAAATGGAAAGTTCTTAGGAAAAGATTTTACAGCAGGTATAATACATCAAAATTAATGTCAATTCCTTCCAACAGTAAGTGCTCTTCGATTAGTTATAAAAAAGTAACCCAAAACAAATTGAGATTACACCAAGTTGTAAGAACATGACTTTTTTAAAAAGTGCTACAAAAAGGACAATAGTTTTGATTTTTTTTAGATTATAGGACCTGCATTGGGGGTGGATGAAACAGCATTAAGTATACTGCAACTACTGACTACCCATGACACCCAAAAGCATAACCAGTACAGTACATCAGCACTCCAGTTTTAACTGGTGCAGTGGGCTCATTGTACTGACAACCACAGGGCCTTAGTGCATCTTCACACATTTCCCTTACTATTTCCAATGAAGACTAAGTCATAACTGGCATGCATATCAATGCAACATTTCTGTACTTATGTAGTTGAGGTAATCTTTCAACAACTAATTTGAGTTTCAGAAGCTAATATCTGAAGTACACATATGAATGAAGCTTTAAAATGTGCATCGGTTCATGTCACGCAAGTAACAGAGCAGATTAATATACGACTTCCTAGAAATTAAAATGCCCTTTTGCAAAGTTACTTAACAGGAATGTATAAATTGCAATAAAATAGACATAAATACGCAACCCATTTCTGAAAACACTACTTTTGTTTTTATTCACACCCAAGTGGTACACAATAACCTTTGTGGTGTACTAGAATGGTTCATTGATTACCATTTCACATAAAAAAGCATCAACAGTGTATAGACTGAAGACAGTTCTCAACTGGTTTTCTTCCTTGATTGTGCACTGTTCCTTCCCCTTTACACAGCCAGCCACAGATATTTTAAATGAAATGAATGTCTAAAATTACGAGTCACTGCAGCACTGCATTTCTATAACAAAATAATGAAGGCACAGCTAGTGCAAGCACAGACTTCTCAAACCCATTGAGACTACTGGGCTGAAAGATTACTTTGGTTGGTTCTTCAGGAAAGGAATAGGTTGGAACAAACACTGGTCTAAAGTATTTTGAAGCTTTCCACAGCTGTTGTCTAAGAGCAATACAACAAAAGACTTCACAAGAACCCAAACTAACAGTGAAGAAACAATGTCATGCTGTTTTAGAGGGATTTACTGCATTCTAACTATTTGTACAGAGAAAAGTTCTAGTAAAATACTATGCAGGACAAGCCAAGTCTTGGAACTGGCCTTTCATGATTTTGTAACAAAAACTTCTTAACCTTTTTATTCTACCAAGAAAATACAAAACATTATAAGGCTGTAAGTAACTATGTTTTGTTTAATAAGCTGTTACAGTGCAGTTAATCCTCAAGGCCACATATGCAGGCTTCACTGCTGCTTGCACTCAGCTGGTGGATTTGCGTCCTTCTGTTAAAAAAAAAGGATAGAGCATTACTGTAACAATCTTCCTAGATAAGCAGTTGCATGTAACAAAACACCCTATCTGCCCAATAATTTTTTTTGATAACCAGCCCTGTTTACCAATATTCTACTTCATCTCAAGCATCTTATGCTGGAAATCAGTTAGTGATCTCGAATTCCACTGGTCCTTTAGCAGAATTCAACATTAAATCTGGCAAATATGCACAAAGGACAGACTCACTGGGTACAGGCCCCATACAAACCGGCTTTTACACCCCAGTAAATAAATGCTTCTGTGCTGATACATCCGCTTACATGAATGAGAAACTGCATTGCTTTCTCTCAGGCCGAGCTGAATGGTCTGGAAAAGGGATGCCATGAGCATGTTTCAGTGTTTAGCTGAATCTGGCCAACATTTGGCCTGCAAAGGATATTTGCAAGGGTCATCATTATTCTGAAACAAATGTCTGTCTGGAACTGCGTTTATTACTAAAAGCTGGGTGTGAATTAGAGTTGTCCAGCTGTATAGTATCTTTCTATAAAAGAAAACATGGGTTGAATACCTGCTCTGTTTCACCTTTTATGTAAAACAGTTGAAAAATCTTTTAGATATGCTGAACATGAAAACAATGCATGTCAGTATCCAGAAAAATAAAATCCTGGATACTGACAGTGTTACAGACATTTTGAGTTTCTGACCATTCATGATTGAACTAGATATCTTGTGTTGAATATCGCAGCAGATGAAAATCAAGAAAGAACAAAAGGAGGCAATCTGCCCTCCTTGCGAGTGTGACATTTGTGCCATTGCCATTGGCATGTTTGAGAAACACCTGCCAACTTGCATAAAACTGCTGGGATGGTCCGCGTGTGCTGGTCTGGGTGGAAGTGTATATTTGCTACAGAAATCCACTTAGTAGTCAGGTTGCCATCAAATTGCTACATGGTGCTATACTGAGGTCACGTGCCCTAACTTCATCACCCTGCCCAAGGACTTGTCTTGATTCTAACAGGACAATGTTCTCACACTGCTCATATAACAGCCTTCTGGACATGAGAAGTGAGTCAGGCCAAGGATGTCCTACTTGGCACTAGTTCAATGGGACTCCTCTGTAAGAAATTCTGGAACAGTGCACCCTGGGACTTAATCCAGTAGAAGGAGATCGTGGAAACAGGACAATCTCTCAAGACAGTATCTGCAGCCTGGTGCCATAGCTGCATAGTTTGTATTACTTTCAGTGGTGACTACATACTACTACCCTGTGATTTTCACACTAGATGCCCTGGTGTTGACAAATCATAAATGCATTTAAATAGACCTTTAAACCTGCAGTTGCAGTTATAAGCATTAGAAGTGCATTATTTTGATTCTTTTTCTGCATCCCATCTCCTCCAGCTTCAAGCTGGCAGGACTGGACAAGAAGTGGGGGTGCTGTGCCACCCAATAGGCATCTGCTCCTCCAAGTTTAAATAAAGAGCAGCCGAGGAGCAAAGGTTTGCCAGACCACCCAACTTATTTATGGCAACTTTACATCGTACTAGACAAGAGACAGTGGAAAGAGGGCACAATGACACCTCAATTTTGGAAGGGCAAGAAGCTAAAGAAAATTTTTGGGCAGAAATGTTATCGCCACTCAACATCTTTAAAAACGCACACAAAAAGAGGAATACTTCATGATTATGGGGTGGCATTTGCATGGGAGGTCACACAAGACTGAGTATCCTGGAAGGTATTCATATACATAAAATATGGCTGTAAGAATGCTAACCTAATGACAGTTCACAAGTAAAAGAATAAACAGTATAATTAAATTACAGATTAAGAAAATTGGAAAGTAATAGACAAATCTATATGTTCCTTCCAGGATATCCAAGAAAGATGCAAAGCACATCCCCCTTGCTTGACTTGATGTATTTAAGAATGATGTGCTATTTAATCAGTCAATACCTATTACTGTTTCATAAATTTATATCCATAATACTCCAAAATAACTGATTTTTCCCTTTACCATTTTAGAATTTGAAGTTATGATAAACTGCCCTTTTTTAAAGGTTTATCTACCTTCAACATACAGAAGAAATACAAATGTTGCAAAGCGCACTCTAGAAAATAAACACTACATTAGTTAAAAGGATAAAAGGGAGAAATGGAAAGGGACAGAAAACATCCAAGCATAAAGTGCATTAAACTGACAATTTACAAGCCTTACCTACCAGGATAGGGTTATTTCTACAGACATCATTTAAACCTAGCAAGGAAAAATTTAGAAAGTAGCTGACAAAGTGCAAAGTGATTGGAGATGAAACATTAATAAAAAATAAAAGCATATAGCAAGTAAGAGTCAAAAGGACAGAATTTTCACAGGCTGACACAGCAATAGGAAGGCAGGAACTAAAATGTTTGTACTCGGTAAAAAGGTTTACATTAAGATAAATGTGTAAAACCCATTAATTAAAATCAGAATCAGAACTCCTAAGTTCCTTCAGCACTAAGGCATTTGAAGTGATTCACAGGATTTATAGTAGCAATTAGCATGCAAACCACTCGTTCAATGAAACAAATCGACTATAAATAAAAATCAAACATGCCTTGAAATACCTCACGCCAAAATCATTTTCACCACACTTAACTCTCCTCTCTGCCTCCCAGCCAAAGGACTGAATTATTTATACAGAAAATATAAAATTTCCAACACCCCCTTGAGTCCTGCAAAAAGCCATACTACTCAAAGAACCTATCGATGTGATGTTTAATTGCAATTTTACCTTCAGCTCAAGGCAAAACGTGCTTTTGTGAAGTTTTAAATGACTTTGGTCTCTTTTTCAGTTGAGAGACTTGTGAAGTGCATTGCAAAAATGTCAAATGTGAAGGAAGGTTTCACTTTCAACACTTTTCAATTTAAGCAAACTTGCCTAAACTATTTGTAGCTTCTATGTGATTTTTTAAAAAGGGGGAAATTGCATTTTTGCATGTAGGGGCCACATTTACGATTTCTAACCAAGTTGCCATGCATTTGTACAGCAACTGCTTTTACATTTCATGAGTGCAATGACATTTACAGATTTTCAGTCTTTTAAAATGTAGCAATGAGCTCTTTTCCCCACACAGTAGAATAAAACTATCAAAGACTTGTCATCACCTTTTGATTTAGCACTTCGTCTTTGTCAATAATGATCAACTTGTACATACACAATGGCTTTGGACTAATTTATACACTTTTCTCTTCTTAAGGCAGCTAAATAATCAATTTACTAACCTATGGTTAGTCTTGGTCAATGTGGTCAAAAATGAAGAAACAAACCAATATGTGCTGCTTTTGAAGGGAACAATGCCTTCATGTCATCATTATGTTGGCGGCTGATCTACGTCGGCACACCGCTGCCTGCCATAAAGCCAAGCCATTTTTTTTTGCGTTTCCCACCCTAACGGACATCTGAATGTGGTGCATATGTGCTAAACAATACCTGTTGTGTACAACAGGCCAAACCAATTGGGAAGTGTAATATTAACAAAACCCAGTGTCTGGTGGCAATGATTGTAAGGCACTACTCCACTATTCACATCCTGGACCTCATTCTTGCAGTCTCATCCTGAGGAGACATGCCAACAGTACAATACACACCCTCATGCCGCTTGTCTAAAAAAGCTTCACTGATGGGGGAAAAAAATGACAGATGTGCCACAGACATCCTAGTTGTTCCTTAAGGTCCAGTGAACGTTTGTAGGGCTACCTGGAATAGCGTGTGGCATATCGGTTTAAAAGACATGTGAAATGGCACAGTCTTGTCCAGCCTCTACTAGAAAAATGGGACAGAGTCCCCCAACACTGCACCCTATACAGAGTACAAAGCATGCATTGCAAATATACAGCTTGCATTGATCCATGATTATGCATAGTTTGACTATAAAACCTGCCGATACAATACTTTTCTTTTCCTGGTAGTGTCAATACTTTTCTTTTCCTGGTAGTGTCCTGGCAGTAACTGAATTTGTTGCAGTTACAAGTGGTATCTTTAGATTCTCACTATCATTTTGAAAAATTCAAATATTCACTTTTAGCTAGCACTGTTTTTTTAAATGTAAATGATACATCGTGCCTTCATAGCACATAATGGGTTATTAAATTTATTTCACCTTAGTGTTTTATAGAAAGCACTGGCTACTGATCTGAGATTTAAAGATAAAAAACAGGAAACAAAAATAGTTAATTTAAGGTGGTTAAAGCGGTCTGCTGCAAATAACTTGCGATAATGCATTAGCACAGAACATGGTTTTGCTGAAATGGATTTATGCTAAAAGGAGCCTTACCGAACTCTGAAAGCTAATCATGCATTGACTAGAATTTAGGCAGGTTGGGAAGCACAAGGGTTTAAGGGTATAATACAATTTAGTTGTGGTGCATCTAGGCTGTTAACTATAGATTTTTTAAAAAGCTCTAAGAGATGCTCCTTGTTTCACTTACATAAGATTGTGCATTTACATGGAACTTTTCATCTCAAAGAATCCCAAAGCACCAGTGCTAGTACTGCATTTTCAACCCATCTGACTGTGGGAAACCCAATTAATATTTTGTAATTCAGCGATTGGAAGGTCCAACAGTATCGCTACTGGGTATTAACTGAAACAAGCACAAGGTGGTATGCTTTCAATTATGATCTAAAAAAGGACTCCACAGTTGCCAATTTAGTTTAGAATGAGAAACTCCCAATGCATGCCTGCAAATTTAACATGCGCATTTGGGTAAAATTCAGTCAACTAGAGCATCTTTATGTAGGAAAGTAAATGTGGTTTTGAATTCCATTTTGCACCTTGCACCAAAATGACCTTATACTACCCAGTTCTTCAATTTTAGCAATTACAGCACAAACCTCAAATCCCCCAACACTCCCTCAATCCTGGCCATCAGCCCCCCAAAAATGGAGTTAATGAAATGCATTTAAATTGGTATGTATTCTGTATGTTGAATTTTTATTCATAATGTCTATCAATTTAAGGGCTAGTAGGTTTGTTAGGTGAAATACATTTTAAAAAGTTCCTACCTTGGGGTCATAATCGGGATCATTTTCCTCATCAGCTTCCTCTTCTCCTTCCTAAATAAAATAAATAAAAACAACTGAAGACGGTCATATTCAGGCCATTTTAATTTCCACAAGTCACACACTATAAAAAAAAAACCTTAAGCAGGCGAGATGAGTGCCAGTTAAACACTGAAAGACATTTATACATTAGCCTCACATTTGGATATCTGAGTTTTAAAAAAAACTTCAGGCCTTACCTCATCATCTGCTTCCTCTCCCTCTTCATCATACTTAAAGGGAAGAAACAAGACAAAACATTAATACAGCAAGGCATTCAAAAACCACTAATCATAAGAAATTTCCAGACAAGTCAAGATATTGCTTTTCCAATAAAAATGTTCTGAACTCACATCGTCGTCGTCGTCTTCAATTGCCTCGCCTGTGAAGTATAACACGGCCCTCGGTACGATGCGCTCGCGAAGGAAATGCCCGATCTCAAAGTCCGCAGCAAGCACTGCCTCAGCATCCTCCTCCTGCCACAATTCATCATGGGAGGGAGTTTAAGACATAAGAGCTCATACACGAAAAGATTAGTCAAAAGCCATTTCACCAGAATATCAGTTTCTTAAATGATTCATTAGGTTGTACTTCTTTGCACACTAAATAGGAAAGTATAGGAGGCTATACAAGGAGAGTAATTATAAGTGAAAAGCTGTATGAGTGGTTCAGGAAATACACACAGGTGGAATGCTATAAAAAGGCTACATTCCTTTCATTTACAAAGGGGACAAAAGAAAGCCAAGAGTTTTAAATTAAATCAAAATTGTACTCACCAGCTCCCCATTCTCTGGAACTGTGGAAGAAAAAAAACAAATTTACAGCCAAGACCAGATTCAACATTTAGCTTTCTTATCAAAATCACAATCCTGCTACAGTAAACAAGAGGGACATATTTAATCTAGTACAGCAGCATCACTCAAGACTGTGTCTGCCAGAATTCATGCCATTCAATCATCAATAACCTAAGAGAAAAATGTTATTCTAGCTCTCAATATGCCTTATAAAATAGTTTTTAATGAAGAAGGCTTGTGACAATAATACCATATTATGGTATCCCCTACGCGACGGAGAGAAGCTTTATCGCAGGAATATGTAAATGCAGAAATCAAGGAACACTTTCATTGAGCAATGCACTATAGAATGTGGTGTTCAATTCTGGTCATGTTACAATGTACTCTGGAGAAGAGATGACCAGAGACTAAGGCTAAAAGGAATGTCCCCTAAGAAGATAAAATAAATATTTTCAGCTTTTAACAGAGGTCCATAAGGGTTTCTTGATTAAAGCATTTAAAATTCTAATGGGCACTAGCAAAAATCAATGCAATGGACTTCATTATCTGTGAAACTTAAGTAGAAACTGCAAAGGAAGCATATAGAAAACTAAGAATTGAAGGATTGTGGGTGTCTGCAACAAGCTAACCAGCCACATTGTTAAATCGGATACTTTGGTTTCTTTCAAGAAAAACTACACAAGATCCTCAAATCAATTAGCAACAAGGCTTATGTTCTTGAAGGACAAGGCCAGTGCTAAAAAGGCTACACAATTACTGTTCTCAATGTTGTGCCTCAGGGTACCTTCACTAACTGATTAAACACTGTATAGCTGTCTTTAACTAGTGGGACAGTGTGCATAAATATGTATTATGATTAAGTAATTTGATTAATCAAGTGATTAAGAATTTAGACAACTCATTGTACAGCATGACTATTTTGGGGTCAGAAAAGGCTAAAAAAAACAAAAGCCATTACTTACCTTCAGGAGGAGCAAAGAAGTTGAAGAAGGAATCGTTGGGAACCGTTTTGGTAACTGTCCTGACTGTGCCACGCCCCTTGTGCTTCTGCTTCTTCTTAATAGTTTTCAACGTGACGTTCTTTCCCTTTTTCCAGTCGATTTGACAGCTGAAGAAAGTGGACAAGGGACCAAAAAAAAAGTATAAATCAGATATGGTTAAGTGAAATCGCACACACCACGAGCACAATATTATGCTATACTTAGAAATACATTTTTCCTCCGTTTGGAGTACATCCACGAGCAGCCTGAACTGCAGCAGTGGAATACTATCTGAACAGCAGTGCACTCAATACATCTCATACCCTGTGCAGCCCATGATTTCTGGCCCATCGAAGGAGAAAGGGTCTGACTCGTCTGGCTCCGACCTCATCTTGTATGTTTTCGTCAGTACTTCATTTGTGAAGAAGTCATTGGGTTCAAAATAGAACTCTAATGTAAAGCTCTAAAAATGAGAAAAGATGGTTAAGACCGTGTACCAATTCACTATAACAAAAGTGAGCAAGCTTCAATCTGGTTCACATTTAATGAGACTCAATTAAGAGGTTAAACTAGAGCTTTGAGAAACACTGAATAAGAGTCAATTAATCCCAGAAGCAAGGAAGCATTTATGCTTGTGTGTGGGTGGGGAAATAAAACTTACCATTGGCTGTCCTGGATCTGAAAATTTTACTTTGATGTCTTGTAAGTGCTTTAGAATTGGTTCATCATGCTCCTGAAAGAAAAAAAAATAATTGAAAAATGTGCACATCTTGGACCACTCAGTTCTGTTTAAAATGCAATGTAACAGAGGAGACTTAAAGGATCATACCAATACAGCAAGAAGATACCAAAGTAAAAAGGTCTGCTTCAGATGTACAATATGAAGAAAAGATAGATCTAAAATTCATGTACCCTCTACAGTACACCAGTAGATGGCATTATGAACACCAAAATGAAATAGGGTTGAACTGCATACTAAAATTTTATATCCACAACGTCTGAGTGCATAGTGAAAAGGTTGCAGCAGGAATGGGGATAATGTAATAGCATTATTAAAGTAGCACAAAGTACAAAATCAGTACCTATTTGATACCAAGGGAAGACCACCAAATCATGTTCGCATTCATGTCCTGCCCCTTTACATACCTGCAGCATGTCGCTGAGCAAGTCAACATTCTTAAAGACAGTCAGCCAGAATTCTGGAATCCCTTTAGGGTCTTCTTTCTCTTCATCTTTTTTCTCCTCTTCAACTTTTGCCTTCTCTTTCATCTCCTCCTGAAATACCCGAAGCATCAAGCATTTTAGGACAGACATTGTATACAAAATATCAACCGCATATTTTAATAGCTACAATAAACAATTTCATGTTGTAAGAAGGGACATTTACAATTGGATGCATGCAAAGTGTGCCAACCATTCACACAACTATTTGTGCAACTTGTAAGGGCAAAAATTTAGATTGCCCGACGTCAGAACCCCTAGAGACAGACACCATTGAAGTTATGTTAAGTACATTTAAGTATGCAAGCAATAAAGTTAAGACTGAAGCAACGTATGCAGAGAGTGACTCACAAAAACCCACTAATCTCCACCGCCCCGTTGTGATCTGGTATTTGTGAAATTACCTTCTAACTCGGTGCTTACCAGATTTATATGGCTTTAAAATTTAAGTCTCCTTAAAACACAGTATAATGCTGCTAATTTGTGCTGAAAATACATTTAAGTACAAATGATCAATTATCTGCATTGCTCATTATGGCCAAATAACCTAAGAACCAAATAACCTAAGAAAGAACTCTGATATCCACTAGAAAAGAGAGGAAGCAGCATTAAAGATAGGGTGTTGTCTTGCAGGTTCAGGTAAATGTAAACCTGTGCTGAAGAAACCTCAAAGAACATGAACAAAAATCTAGACATCACTGCCTGCAACTTAGCAGCTTGATTTCCAATGGGGTTAGGACTCAACCCATACTTTAATTGCACATATTGCAGACTGATGTCAAGACTTGTCCACAGTCACCAGACCCTTATCCTAGCGAACTAGGTTTCAGGATAAAAGGAGGAGCTGGTCAAATCTTAATTTATCCTGCATTTTTAAAATCCCAAATTAACTAATATTATCTATTTAACCAATTTAATATTATTGGTATTTTATAAAATACAATGTCTGAAAATTAAATGAAAACTTCAGTGATGAAACACAGGGGTAAACCGCAGTGCAGAAGGAAAATGAAAGAAATCCACACTTTTTATACATATAAATCTGCTAGCTGACTTTGTTCTCTTGTTGGCATTACAGGAAATAGTGATCAACATATCTTCTATAACAGTGGGTCTCAAACTATGGTACACCACATGACCCTGGAACTTTGTTGTATGCGCTGAAAAAGTGGGACAGATTTTCATATTTTCTATTTTAATAAAATTAGTTTGTGTCGAATACACAGCCTACGTACTACGATACAGCGGACGTTAATACTTGAGTGGACACAGAGCTACAATGTAATTCTATACCATTCTATAGGAATGCGTGCTACGAACGCAAGTATTTACAAAAAGTTATCTCCAAGCAAATAGGGAGGTATTAGAATGTATGTGATTCTGTTTTGCTCCCATGCACATGAAATAAAACTTAACTTCTGAGACTGACGCCTGAAATGGAAACGGGGAAAAAAGCTAGCTTGCAGATTGCTTAAGCAGGTAAGCCCCATACTATTTTTAAAGAACTTTGTTTACCGTTGGCAAAAGAGCTGACACGTATTGTGTGGAGAAAAAGCTGCTAAGCAGCTTGGCCTGTTGCCCCCTCCGAAAGACATTCACTCATAGAATTATTGATATGGCGGATGATATCAAAACTACACTGATAGAGAACGTTAAGATGAGCAGGTGCTTTTCACTGCAATTAGATGAGTCTGTAGATGTCGTTGATTTGGCCAGTTTGCTCGTTTACATTAGATACGAGTTTGAGGGCATGTCCCATGAGGACTTTCTGTTCTGTAAGCAACTACCAACAGGAACTACAGGAGAGCACATATTTCATCTTCTGAATGAATTTATTGAAGAGAATGGCATCGACTGGATCAAATGCGTCAGAGTTTGTACAGACAGTGCTAGAGCAATGACGAGCCGAAACAGCGGTGTAGTTGCACGAATTAGAGAGGTTGCTCCAGATATGAAGAGGCCTTTGCCGTCAAGAAAATGTCTGATGATTTAAAATCTGTTAAGACTCTGTTGTGAATCATATCAAGGCTTGACCAATGAATTCACATCTGCTTTGCTCGACTAAACAGGCTCACCCCTCTCACTGTAATGGTGCTTTTTTATTGTTTATTTTTAAATTGTTGTTGTTCCTATTGTCATTCTGTAAAGTGCTTTGAGAAGCCACCTTTAAAAGGCGCTATATCAAATAAAGTTTATTAATATAATATTTATTATATGTGAGTGTGTGTGCGTGCATGCGTGCTCATGTTGGTCATTGAGATTTTCTGGGGCTCCTATGAGAAGATGTAGGTGGTACTTGGATGCTTTGGTTTGATCAGGGGTGGTACTTGATTCAAAAAGTTTGAGAACCACTGTTCTACAACACATTACACGTGCTGGAAAAATTAACAGTTCAACTTGCAGTGACCAAGCAGAAATGACATCTTCCAATGCAAATTCTAAATTCTTCCCTTGACAGCAGCTGTTAGCCGAAAGGCTCTCATCTGCCCTACAGCATGGTGCCATCACATATCAAGTTTGACATTTGTCTGCCGAGTGGTTGATTTAATCTGGGCCACAGCCTTAATACAAATATGTGGAGGAGGTAGTAGATATACCATCCTTAAAAAAATTACAGAAAAACCTGCAGGAATTCTGAAACAGTAGTAAACACTGTAAAAAGACAAGATTACAGGGAATGAAAGCCCTGTCAATTACTGACAGTCAAGGAATATTCGTTTTTAAACTGCCTGAAAAACTCAGTTTAGCCAACATGGACAGTGAATGAAGATGTAACAGCATAATGTTACTTTTAATTTTTTTTTTTAATATTTTGAAGTAGAAAATATTCAAGAGCATACTTGATCTATTCCCTTTAAATAGAACTAAAGGTTACCCATTTAAAGCATTTTACCAGTACAGACAAATCTTTTCATATCTGCTAACACAGACAAGGGTAACATCTACAAATCACGATGGCAATTTAAAGCATACCACAAAGCCAAAATCTAATATGAATGGAGTTTATATATTTATGTAAATATCCCAACCAGCCACTTAGATAAATCATGCTCCTAGTGCCATAGTATACAAGTGGACAAATCTAGCCAGCACCATCTGATGTTCATATTTATGCAATATCAACACCACCAAAGAGTGCAAGCATATTATCAACAGGGAGAACATCACTCAAGTTCCTGGAATCCTTTTGAGACAAAATATAGGGAGAAATGTAAACTCAACGACGTATTTGCAAAGACTAATAATGTCTTAAGGCAAAGAATGAAGAGTCAGGTCCTTGGAACAGTCTTTTCACTTTTCCCGCTAATGCTCAATGAATTAATCACCATTTTTCTGTTGAAAGTGAAAATAATTTTGCCAGTTGCTACAGGCTGAGTAAAACATTAAGCATCATAAAGAAGTGAGAACTGCACATTAATTGGGTATCTGCTTTTCACAAATATCTGCAGACTATACTATCAGTTGTCTTCAAACTAACAACTTTCAGAATACTGGTGGCTTGCTTTCATCCCTTTAAGTGCCTCAATTACATTTGCACTGGAAATTTATAGTATTTAATATTTGTAAAGTAAAACATACAGATGTTCTTAAAAGTTACCGGATTAAAATGATTTTAAAAAGTAAAATCCATTCAAAACTAAAATTCCTAAAATGTTTCAAAAAACATACTTTTGCAAAGAACAATATTTTTGGTCTTTAAAAACAGATTAACAAGTCAATCAATTTTTACATCAAAGAGGTTAGTGAGAAGGAGCCAAACTAAGCTCTACTGACCCCAGCAACATAAATATTTCATGCAGTGATTGTCCTAGTTTAAAAGTCGTAAAAGTTTCAGATTGCTTCTTGCGAGAAGTGAAACACTGTACACCTAAGATCATTTTCCATGTAAATACAGTACCACAATCATCCAGTCACACCTCAGGAGAAAGTCAGGAGAAGAGCTACATAAGGAAGGGGCTGTTGATTTCCTAAAACACTGAAGGTCCGTCATCACCCAAACTAGTTTATTGGGTTATCAGGCATAACAGATTGAAGTGGAAATACAACTGCATTTACAAAGTCACTTGTCACTTCAGATCAAGAGGTTCAAGCCACTGACAAGATACAGGCAAACATGCTTAAGTAGCCTTTGTGTATTAAAATCAAGCAGTGTAAAAATCAAGTCAATGTCATCATCTGTACCTGACCACTTACTGTCAGTTCTTCCTCCTCATCTGCCTTCCATTCACACTCCTCATCAGTTGGCTCATAGGTTGCTTTGACGATATCACTTCGCTAATGGGAACATAACGAATTCAGATATTACTTGTAATGATGCATTTCTTGAAAATAAGTAAGGCTCAAAAGCATTTCATGTATTTAAACTCTTTAACTAGATGGGTATACATTCAAGTTATACACAAACTTGAAAGTACAGTTTTTTCCAGATATGATCACATCTTTAAAATCAATAAATCAGAATTAACTGACAGGCCTCTTTAGAAATAATCTGTACAACACATGTAATTAAAGGGATTCTAAGCAAAGATCTACTAAAATGTTTCCAAATCGCATATCAGGGTTATACTTTGAGAAACCATTCTGTTTCCAAGTCTATTTTCTGCACAAATTTAATAACCAGATTAGACTGGGCTTGTTTCTAAGAGTTGTAATTGGACCCAAGCTAAAACTCAAGTCTTCTACACAAGACATGTGAAGTGAACTGAATAATTAACCAAAATGGCTGAAAGAGATACATGATAGGTGGTGCCACATTGCAGTACGGGCATCACACATTGCTTGTATTATCTTTATCTGCTTTACACCCAACAATTCATGTTCAGACTGTTCCCTCAGAATCTTAACAAGTCATCGATAATGCAATGTCATCCGACAGCTTATCATCAACTGTACAGGCACCAGATGTGGTGTCTGCAGAACTATTAAGTTGTCTCTTTATATTTGGGTTGAAAATTTAACGATTCCTAAAAAAATGCATCATCCAATAGCATCAGTTTGTCATCATCAACTACAATATAAAAGAAATGCAGAAATTAAAATGCTGTAGGAAGGAAAAAAACTCACTTTAATTTTCCAAGGCATTTTAAAGGTTTGTTGGACATGTTGAATAATTAATTTTTTATCTGCTATTCTTAAAAATAACCTTGCATTAGGACTTAAATACTATGCATAAAGGCAGATTCCTACCTTGTCAAACAGTGGCTGATAAAGAGCTGCATACTTTCTTTCCAATTCATGCACTTCTTCATAGAACTTGGCTTCAATTTGGGCGCATTTTACTTGGAGGTTCTTAAGGGCATTGACACGTCTCTTGACTACCTTAGGTAAACTGTAAAAGAGATGAAGTTCCTCAGGTTGTTTCGTATAAAAAATGAAAATCAATTTTGTACAAGTATCATGCACAGAATGATTTAAGCAAAACAGGATTATGCAGTCACAATATAAAATTAAAACCTCTGAAATGCAGATTAGGCAAATGTACATACTGTAATTGCCATAGTGGCTTTAAATTGAAAAGGATGTGTGCAGTGGGAAGGTGCACGAGGCTCTTTGAGTTTTCTCCAAGGAAGAAAATTGAGAAATGGGAAGAATTAAAGTTAAGACTCATGACTACTCAGCAACAGTCTTCCAGACTTCAAATACCTATGGACAAAGGTATCCTACTATTCTTAAAAGATTTAATTTAGGAATATATTAAATCTAGATTATCTCTTTACAAATGTCCACATTCAAACAAAAAGGGACATGTTTAATTATAACAGATCACAAAGTATGGTAAGCAGATCAATAATTTCAGTTCTGAGGGGTGAAACTGCATCCCCCCCCCCCCCCCCCACCCACTGTCAGAGTCTAGCTCCAACCTTACCGGGCTGTGCTTGTTGTGTCTGCTGATTGGAAGCTCTTATTTTTAAAGCTCCCGTTACAGTACAACAAGCAAGGTGTCACAATATGGTTATCAGATCAATGACTTCACTTCTGAAGGACACAGCGCTCACTTTTCTTAGTCTGAGTACTTTTCCAGAACCACAAGCCAAATGAGAGCTTTTCTGGCTTCAACTGGAGCCATTGAGGACTGCAGACCAAATGAATGAGGTCCACAAAGACATTTAGCCCTTTGCCTACTATTAAACTGTACACATTGTTGACAGCTCCCCACAGTGCTCCATTGCATTCACTTATTATTATGATTTAATACTGCCTTCTTTTTCCTTCACCTTACTGTTTATATTGGACAAAACGTTGCATGATTATGAAAAGAAAAGGAATATTTCAAGGCAATCAAATACTGGGCTACTTGAACAGAGATGTAATCAGCAGTTTGTTGCAGAAATTGAACTGGCATCTTTGGGAATACAAAATAGTATTGCCACCCTTCTGTCTTAAGATTTTGTCACATTTACTTCTTCAGTTCACGTTTATATAACAGCCATCTGGTTGCTGTTCTAGTTTGTTCCATTGCTTAGCTGCCTGGTACTACAGTCGTGGATCTGAAGGTGTCAATCAGAGGCTCAAAAAGGAGCTAGGGTTTTGCTGGTTTTACCGTTTTGGTTTCTGGTGGATGTTTTCCCCTTACACTGTAAGAAAATAAAAAACTTTAGTCTTATGGCTGCGTTTGTGTGTCTGTTGTCCTGGACATGCTTATTTTTTAAGATGAATGACTGAATGAAGAGAAGGGGTACTGCCAACAGGTCTGTCCACTTCATTAGAGTTAGTGCTGTAATAAATCTGTCCTGAAGGTCATTGCAAGTCTCTCTGAAGCAGACCAGTAAATTTATTCAACCCAGAACTTGAGATTTAACTGTACTGAAACAGTTTCATGTTTGTATTAATTTTAGATTTTACACAGTATCAGGGCACGGGAATAATGTGTAATTCTGTAAACCTTCCCTGTATAATTTCACTCATAATTTCAATCAAGTGACCTTAACCCTGTCCATAGCCTAGTATCTGGTATCTGAAACGTTGACATATTTTACCTATGCATGTAGTCCAAGTGATCAAGAAAACAAACTGAGATTGTGAAAGCAATGCTATTTTCTAATAACTCCAAAAGAGAAAGCAGACGGGCATTTCACAGCAGGATCTTTCCTGCTACCGTCGGGATTGCTCTGAATATGCCTCACCTTTCCATGTAGCCAGACGGCGACCCCACCAGCCCGTCCAGCCTCTCCTGCAGCGCTGCCAGTATCTGTGGGTTCTGCATCATCTGGACCGTTAGCTGACGAGCTGCAAGTTCAGCAGAATGCCAGGGAGGCAGATCAGCAAGTGTAAACAGTGGACCATTTCTCTCAGATGCGTAGTCCTATTTGAACCAAACATCTGTGTACAGTCTTGTTTTAGTGGACTGTTGCTAGATTTTAATTACAGGGTAACATTTACAATGTTTCATCCCCCACAAAGACTGTTTGAATTGACTTAAAGAGGATTACATTCTTAGCAAGAAATGCACAGTGGATATGTGAAGCTAATTATAATAATCACCTGCCTGATTTTATTACACATATAAAAAACTAAACATTTAATGAAAATCTGCTTAAGGTATGTTTACTGAACTTCATTCAATTGTGCACTTACAGTAAAGTCAATGGATGCTGGATGAGTTCCACATTTTGGTTAAAGTGGGCTTGTTTTCCTCACATCAGAGATTCTACAAACTAGCTGGTAGATTGATTGGGAATTATTGAATAGGTGACAGACATGAATTTCAAGGTCTACTTCAAACCCCCAGACAAAAGGGGGGGAAAAACAACTACAAATGTACCAGTAATTAATAGTTATGACAGCTGAATGTCAACTAGCTTATATTTACTTTATTATAAGTAGTATTTTGAGTGTCTCAAAAGCTAATATTACAGACTCTCATGAAGGTCTCTATATGACAATGCACGCCCAAAGACAGGCTATTTTTGGAAGACTAATGAAGGCATCGTACTAAATGGAGAGAAAAGTATCAAGTTCCCATTTGGCTCCAAACACAAAAGTTTCAATAAGTCATCTGATAATACACGTCATCCATATCCTGTTCAAAAACTGCCAATCAAAAAAGCTGCCTAGTAATTGGAAACTAGTTATATTCAATAACAGAAACATAACAATCAAGTGAAAATAAAAGGCATAGCTGAATCAAGTTTGCCTTTGGTTTGGTTTACAGCCAAGTCATTTTCTGAAAATTTCTGAAGAAAATGAGAAAAGTAATGGTTTGTAAAATTGAATGAAATCATTTGAAATGAAATGTACCTAATCCTAGTAAGTTCAATGTATGATAGTTTAGAAATGTCTAAACCAAAGCTGTTGAAATGTAACCTCAAAACTTAAGTATTTAGCCCCAAAGCAAATGATCCAGACTGCTACAGGCAGTCACTGCCTCTGAAGGAACAAGGGTAAAACCTAAGTGACAGAGCCATGATGCACACAGACAGGCACGTCTACTCACAGAAGCAACTAGTCTGCCTCTAAGCAGCAGAGATGAAAATAAGGTAATATGGCAGCAGCTGCAAGTGAAAATGTTATCCATCATTTTGAGATTCCATGAATGAGATGAAAGAGGAAGAAAACTAATTTGTTTTGGGGAATTTTAGAAATTCAATTTTCTCTAAACACAGTACACAGACCAAAACACTGATGGTCCTAAAACAGCCGCACCTTTGCTGTTAACATCTTCTCCAGCTTCTTCTTCTTCAACTTCCTCCACATCTTCCATATCTGCCTGGTCCAGCTCAGCTTGCTCTTTGCTTCACAGAGAAAGACAAAATTAAGAGGTGTTTTTACTATCATTTTAAAAAGCCCATCTGAAACGGCCATTTTCACAGCCAATGAACCCAGAAGTATAAATCATTTTGAAACTAAAAAAAACTAACAGCACTACCAATTACATCTAAATGTCTACCCATACCGAGTGTGTAACCTATCATTACTTAAGTGATACTGTGATATCATTACTTAGATATCACAAATACAATAGCAGGATTCAGTAAGTTTTAAAATACCTGCCAAAATACTTTTGAGACTGACCAAAACATAGTCAGCGACTAGACTATGTGCAACTAAACCCATTGCCAAAAATTATTTCCATTCACTTTAAACGAGGCTTATAAATCATAATTGAGAACTGTTTCACTGGCCAGTCAACCCCCTTCTTGAGGGACTGTACACAGCTGTGAAAGCATACGCCCTGTGTAAAACTGAAGCAAAGGCATCCCAGCTGGTATTCAATAAGTAAACAATTTAAAAATGCAACACCTGTTACAACAATGCCCTGATGGCTACAATACTTTCAAGATGGTGCCTCAACTGGTTTCAAGGCACTACAATGAACAAGAGGTCAAAGCTAATTACCTTTCGCAAAACAAATTAAGCACTTAAATATCAACTCTTGGGTCCAACACCTGCACGTAAACGGAGATTTTATCCCAACAGTTTGTCAGAAGATAACTGTGGGGAGGCAGAAGTCAGGGACAAATGGGCACTACAGCAATATTCAAACTAAAAGCCAAATCAGAATGATCATCCAACAAGAATGGATTATAATTTCTATACCTAACATCTCTTTAATTCAGTATTTATGGATTTGCTATCATATATTGATTTATTTTATAACACTCAATACAGTGCTTACAAAGAAAACGTGATTAAGGAGACTGCTGTTGAGGTCCTGAAGACTCCAGTTCTATGAATCTCTCAGACCCAGATTGCAGATCCACATTTGACTCAGCAAGACAAAAAGACTGGATTACCAGCCCTTATTTGACATTATGCTTAAATCACAGCCAGAATCCACAGACAAGATGGATTATATCTGTTACGTCATGCAGCAGAACACAGCAGATCTGAAAGGTGACACCCTCTGCTCCTGGGCACCAATATGAGAACCGCCATCTGATAATTCGTTATGATAGGAGAGCAACTCCAAATCTATTTTTATTGACGGCAATGCCTTCCAATGAACATCATAGACCGCCGTGGCCATTTGCTTCTGAAGTAAGATAGAGTAGCCACTGAGACTATTCACTGACATCACAGCCAGGACAATAAAGGACCCTGCATAAGCCCTAGCATACACCTACCCAGGAAGATGCTCTATTTTTAACCTATAGAGACCTATAGATATGGATACTTCCAATAACTCACACTGTAGTGCACTGATTTGTTTAACTCTACACATCACACAACTTGGTAATTGTATTTCTTCAGTGGGGGGGGGACTTCGACTTCAAACACTGTTAACAAAGACTTCCAGCTAACGGTCTAAAGAACAATTACAGGCAGATACAGTTGCGGCATTTTAAATTTCAATACAGATTTAGAAACAAAAGCCAATAACATTTAAGTTATTCTATAAAATTTAAGTTAAAAAGTAACATGGAGATGCAGTGGAAAAGCAATCTCCACAAAGCTTCTTTTCAAAAGAGAAGGTATAACTAATCTGTTCCACACACAAAGCAGTTTGTGACGCGCACCTATACATTTATGCAATTACAGGGATTCTCACCCCAGAGGACTCTATACTTTACAAAGATGAATTTCCTCTACAGCAGCCATCAGGCTCCTGCCACTCCAGGAAACAGCCATAGAGAAGAATGAAACTTTGTCCAGCTGAATTAACGGGGAAACCCAAGTAGGTCAGGATCTGCACACTAGGTGTGGAATTTAGTCGGCACATAGTGCCACAGAATCTTTAACGGACAAGTAGTCAAGGTTAACTGTGCACTAACTCCTGACAGCATTGTTCCTGGTCACCACGTGTGAACACAGCAGTTTACATTCTGGACCAGAGGGAAAGGCAACACCAACTGGTCCAACTCCACACATAGTAATAACATGGTGGTCTTCTATTCCAACACTAACCAGGCGACAAGGCTGCACTAGTAATTCCATAAATGAGTCAATACTCAGATTCTAATGTCATTTAACAGCGGAATTTAGACAAGCAAGCAAGAACAATAAGTGACCAAATGCCGTCTGAAAACTATTGTACTGCAGTCAGTTAAAAGGTGGGATCATTTCCCCAACCTTTAAAAGGTAAAGCTAGACGCATTCA
This sequence comes from Atractosteus spatula, assembly GCF_055471065.1. Classification (NCBI taxonomy): domain Eukaryota; kingdom Metazoa; phylum Chordata; class Actinopteri; order Semionotiformes; family Lepisosteidae; genus Atractosteus; species Atractosteus spatula. Next base: position 26,165,419 of record NC_142713.1, on the reverse strand, counting down.
TTTTTCATTACTGTCTACACCAAAGAATAACAAAACACTTAGGTGCAGTTATGACGTTGAATACTTACTTGTCCATGTCTGCCATTTTTGCTGTAATCCAGGGAATTGCTAGAAAGAAAGCAAAAAAAAAAGGTTAAAAAATGCAAGATCACAATCAGAATTAAAGTTTTGGTTAACATGGCCAAGAACTGAATCTTAATCAAATGAGATTTCAATTAAGATATATAAAAAGTTTATATTTACAAACTTCAAACCAATTAAATGCCCACGAGCATGGCAATCAGACAACTTAAATCCTTCCCACACTGTTATAGATACATTAAGTTCACATAAGAGACCAGGACTAAAGGAACCACAAATTTTGGAGTACATGCATATTTTTCAGAGGTGTTTGTTTTGCATGGTCATATGTCAAACAGGCATTGTTCATTTTAGGTCATAAAATATTTTTGAAAATTGATTCTTAAGCCACTTAAACCATGGTAATGAAGAAGAAAGGTGCCTACACAAACTGGACCAAGAATGACACCCACAGATAGACAGGAGTAATTAAGAATCCCTATATAAAAAAAATCAATCTTGCTCCCATTGCACAGAACAGCTTGCCAGTTATCTAGCCATTAGCTCTGTGAAAACCTGCTCACTGGCAGAAATAAATTAGACATTAGGCATAAGACAGCATGTAGCATAAATCTCAGCTTTGCTTCACACAAATTAAAACCCACCTAAAAAATACAGGTAATAAGCAAGATGTACCAAATTTCAAACCTCCTCTGATGCCTTGGTTAAATGAGGAATTCTATTTTAAAAACTAAGGGCTCCTAAATGCCCTTTTGATGCTTAATATATAGCACCTGATAAGGTTACAGGAACCTAACTCTTTAATGTAGCCTGTTGAGCAGCTGCCCTCCATTAGCCTACCTGTTTTGAATAAACAATTACATGCAGTAGCTCAGACACAAAGCGAGCTACAGATCGCGTGTCAGACTTCCAGCCTGCACAATCACCAAGGTGTGAAATGGATTGCAGCTCACTTACATCCAGCTCCAAGATCTAGGAATCTCAGAACAGCTGACACAGCAAAACAATAGAAAAAAAACCTCAAAGACAGTAACTCTATAAATGATAAGCCTATTTTGGGTAACCAACAGCTCAAATGAAGATACCAGAAACCAACTACAAAATACAAGATAAATATAGCCCTATTTGTGATTTTCTATAAAGGCTGAATGGTTTGTACCTACTGGGACATTTTTACTGACAAATATCAGGCACAGAATGGGGACCATACAAATTATACGGGTAAATGAAATTATATTGGGGTATGCATGAATCCATCCTCTGATCACCCCGACTAGCCAAATGAAGCAAACATTACTTAATTCTCCTTACTGTTTAATTTGTAAAAGCTCCTTTTCTATGCACCATGTTCACAAACAAAGGGGAACACATTTAGAATATGTGGTAACAAGGACCAGGTTACAGAAGGAACACATTTTTTTTTTTAGTTACAGCACACCAACAAGCAAAGGAAAACAATTTTCAATTACTGAACGCAACGTTCTAAAGGTGTTCAACTGTGCTTTATGCTTCCCAACATACATTTATCTTGAATAAAGCCACTTCTAATGGCCTATCTACACTCTGTTCATACTCCAACATCTCCCTGTATGATTAAGGAGATTCTTTATACTGTAGGTGTTTGGAGGACTGCCAGGACTCTCAAGACATGAGGATGTATGGAACTGAAAACATGACAGAAGCAAGGTTCTAACGCTTTCAAGTGCACAGTGAAAGCTGCAACTATTTAAATCTAGATGGCTGTTTTGTCTTGCAACACGAAAGAGGTCATCTTGCTTCTAACAGTGGTACGCATGAGAAAAATCCCAAGAGCACTCCATCTTTCTCAAGACACAGCTTTTACTTGACATTTTACAGTAATTTACTTTAACTGAGGACAATTATCATACAGTTTCCATTAAATGGTAAGTGTACAACAGCTGCCAGTCACCTATATGCACTAGGCAAATATGATACACATTAGGTTATGTAACTATAGAGTTTTAAAACCGTTAAACTGAAAAGGTGAGTTTTGTTTCTGACAGATCTAGTGCATAACCCTTTTGCTTTCACTGAAGTACCCATTTGAAAGTTTCCTGTAAGGGGTTTTACAAGGTTGCCTGCCGACAGTTTTAATTACTACTAATAAAATCCCGGCTAGTGTCCTTTAGAACCTGCCTTTCTGATTATGAGGGTTTTCCACCAAAGTTGTTTACTCTCAATAGCTCCAAAGTGAACAACCTGAGGATTAAGTGTAGCTGAGAAGAGACGAGGCCTAAACTAAGTGCAGTATTTCACTGCAGCCTTTAAACAAGGTTTGCATGCCATATAATTACATACATCAATATGCTAGAATAGCTAATAGAGTTGACAAAGTCAATTATCCAAACCAGTATTACAAATGCAAAGGAACTGAAACATACAGAATGTTTTAATATACTTCTAATGTAGAAAAACCTGTTAGATAATGATCACAATTTCTACATAATCTAAACAAATGTTATTACAAAATCAAAAGCCTTAATGTAACACAAAACCAGAGGACAAGGGGAACTACAGGTTAGTGCATTTAAATCAAAGGCACAGAGGCAGTTTTTTTTTTTTACACTAAGGGCTGTGGGAGACCAGAAAAAGCTAGAATAGATCCTCACATCACTGAACTACTAGCCACCAAACTAGACAGACTTCAAAATCAACTTGAGTACGGCACTCTCCACAAGTACTACTGAAGAACGTGTAATGGCCTCCTGTTGTGCACAGATTTATGTTTTGGAAATGGAGAGTTCCACAGCAGCATGCTAAAAAATACTCAAGTTTAACAATCCAGGACAGTCTTCAAAATGTACAGAAAATTCCATTTAGTTATAAAAACAAAAGGTAAAGCATTAGGTGCTTTCTGATCAGCGCTTTTAGAAAGAACATTATATCATCATATATCTGGATAGCAGTTTTGCAAGATCTTCTGCCAAAGTACTGGCAGTACTTCAAAGGGAATCTCTTTGAACTAAGAAGCATGGCCGTTGACGTTTTGATTTTGGTCCAAATGACTCAATCTTGTTTGGATGTCATCAAAACAAATATTTGTAGTAAACAAGGTCAAGTACAAACAACATTACACTAAATGTTGCACACTCACACTAAAACAGATTAAACATGGACTGTTAATTCTTAAGCCTGATATTTCATACATGCTCAAATCTCCACCTTCACTACTACATGAAAATCACCAGATGTGCATTTCAAATGCTGTTCATTTTCGAGTCGATACATAAATGAAGATCAAAAGCACAAATGCTGATCTGAGGATGAGAACTCTGTGCAGCATTTAATCCTGACTTGCTGTTGATGGCAGGCTCTGAATGGGTGCTTTCAGCCACTGGAGATCCATAATTGTATGATTACAGGCACAGCTTTCTGCAGTCTGCCTCTTTTACTGACCCAGCAGCAACAACGAATCGGCTCCAACTGCTTTGTGCACAACTCACTGGCAGAAGCAATTTCTGTTCAACAGCAGGGCTGATTGGGCACAATTTGTTAATTTGGATGGGGTCTGACAAGTCCCAAATGCCCCTGGCCTTCAGTTGAACAGCGATTAAGTTTAACCTCTGATCAATATAAACAGGTAAATGGCACAGCCATTGTCAAAAAGATCTTGGTGTTCTTCCTAATAGGAATGATAATACAAACTTAGCACCTTATGAGAATACTCCTGACTTGGGCACGGCGTCAGAGCACGATTATTGGAACGTAACGTAATTTCCAGTCTTGTAAGATCTTCCTGCACTGACTAGTCTCGGGGTAGCCTCTGGTTTTTAGAATAAGGTTGTGGGGATGAAACAGATGTTTAAGTAGCATTCATTTTATCACCATCTCATTACATAGGCCAGTCCATCTTTGGGACATCAAGGCATCACAGGAGGAAGCCAACCAACCTGGCTTAATGAAGACAAATATGCATTTACACCAACTGTTACTGCAATCGATCATACAAAAGCAGAAAGATTTCTCCACTGAAGGTAAAAGCAGTGATATCATGAGCACTAAAAGATATATCCTGAGAGGCAAATCCATGATGATTTCCCTCCATGTCCACAGTCCATACCCTGTACTTCTAGGATAAAAATTGGAAATAATCAGATTTGCATATACTATACATATGAATCAGGAATTATTGCAAAAACCCCATTCCACACTATTCTGGAAATCTCTAAAGGTTTCATTTCAGACAGACATCTGCCAGAGGATTTATGTCTCAAACATCTACACTGCTTTGAAACAGGGACAACTAACCAGTCATTTGACATTGTGGTTAACCATATATAATCCATCCGCTTGGCATCATTTCCAAAACTTATGATTCAGACTTTGGCAGGGCACACATAAAAACCTAGAATTGTGATGTTCTCCTTATTGCGCTCAGTTTCACCAGATATTCTGAATAAATTTATGTACACTTTCACGATAAATTAGCAGTGTGGTTTGCTGGCAACCTTTTACCTCCTTAAATACAATCATTCCCTTTTTACCAAAACCAGGAATGATTTCCAATTTTATCAAATCATGATATCCATGGGCCTATTTTATTTTAAAATCATATACATTTTTTAATCTATATTACAGAAACAGACCCAGCACTACTCTTTAAGGAGAGGACAAAAGGCAAACTTAAAACCTTATTAAAGCAGACTGGCAGTACCAACGTTCTGACCGATAACAGATACAGATTAATGCAATTATTGATGGTCTTTTAACATTAACTTGAGTGCGTGAAGCACATTAGACTAACGCGAGAACTACAATTAGAATAAATTCATGGAACCCAGTAGAAATGCCATGTCTCCCACCTCTACCTTTCAGTTACACACTGGCAACAGTGCATCTTAGCAAATTTCTGTGCCAGGCTATATACTGGATAAATGCGAGAGAGGGATAATTCTGTTGGTTGAGGAAGGGTGAGCAGGGATGACTAAAAAGAAATAACCAGTTTAAAAAATTAGAAAATCATATGTAGATTATACCACAAATTGAACCAATTATACTGTTTGAGCAGTGGTTAGAAAGGGGTTTAAGGAAACTATTAAGTTCTCATAAGCAGCATTCACCAGCAGTCCTTGCTGAAAATTTGCAAAGAATTATTGTAATAGGATCTGTCTTGCCTCTCTCCTTGTTCAAGGCTGCAGGTCTCCCATGGGGACACTCATCTTCCTCTGGGGAGAGCTGACAATGCTGGCTGGTAAGCATGTATTCCAACTACATACACACAGGACTGACAAGTGTGGAAGTACCACAAACTGGAGACTTTTCACTGTAATTGCTAGATCACTCTTCTTCTCGATAACTGCCTAGTCATTGATAATACACTACATGCAATGTGACAGCAGGCCACGACGCTGCCTTTCTCTAGGAAGACTGCCACTGGTTATTGGACTGCCCGAGAAAACCACTTAGGTTACCTGCTTCTTAAAACAAGGAGCCTTTTTTACCCCCAACAGCTTTCATCCAAATGCTCTAAAAATGATGACATTGCAGGCTTTGCCACAATTTCCATCAGTAGGTCAATTATATCCAGGGGCATAAATGACATACACACAAAACACTTTTAAACTCTACAGCTGTTTTTACCAATATGATTATGGCCACCTTCATTCCAACCTTCTCACCAACACACGTGAAAAACGAGAAGTATTCACTGGTGCAAAGACTCATGGGCCTAAGAATTAGAGTTAAGAGGAATGGATCCCCAAATCTTTCCACCAATAAGGTCTCCAAACTTCTGGATGGTACTGCATATATGGTCATGCAAGACCTATATTAATGGGTGGATAAAGTACTGGCAAGAGTATGGTTTTCATGTTCAAGCTTTTTACAAAATAATGACAAAATTGAGATAAAATGTTTGAAATCAAAGTGCAAACAAGCATTGCTTACTTGAATAATTACTACAGATACCTGCCAAATCTGAATGACCCCATACGAAGTTACAAAGAAAAAGACATCTGCTAACAAATTACTGCAAGGGTGTAATGTGTTCGCACACCTCAAACTCAATTGAGCGTAGGAAGAAAATGGAGATTTTCACAATCTATGAAGATTAAGAAGCAATACAAAATTTCTGCATTTATTTCAATGCAAACAAGAATAAGAGCCTTTCCATTAGATGGGATGGATAGACAAAAATAACCCTATTTGAGAACTGCAGGTAAAGGCATTTACAAATCCAGAGCCTCTTTCACCGCATGGTTTGCCCTGTTTGCGAAGACCACAGTCTTCATCTCAGCCCACAGTTTTGCACAGCAAACTGTGCACTGAAGGCGGGTGCAAGGTTTCTGCAGCCCTACAAATACCTATATACATAACAAGCTGAAGTTCAATCACATCCGCAGAATATAAAGCAAGAAGGCATAACACCATTACAATAAACACCCCTCCTGAGGTGACAGCAATAAGTGTAAATACTATTTCAAGATAAGCAAAGATTTGAAAAATCCTCTATTGCAGTACAAATTACTTGACATCAGGTCACACCTGGCTCATCCTTACGCAATTACATGGTGATGAAACTAGTTCAAAATGCTGATACACCAGCACTGCTAATCAGCAGCCTTTGCAAAGAGTGGTCAAATTTGCAAAAGCCCCAATACAAATAGATGCCTAAATTACTCCCCAATCAACACACTCCTACCTCAGTAGCTAAAATGCAAAATTACTGGCTGTGGCATTTCTCGTTAGTAAAGAGACGCAAAGAAAACAACCGGGCACATACTGAACAGATCACTGCTAGACTGTAAAATCTGTACCCCAGAGTATGGTACACAAACTGCAATAAACAACCAGAAACTGACTCACAATTCGATTATAAGCAAGTTTCCATATTTCCAGGCAGTGTTTTTTTTTAAATGGCAGGCTGGCCCATGTTACAATCCAGCAACTGTAGAACAGAAAAGGAAAACATGACTTTTTAACAATGACACGGTACCTAAAATAGATCTGGTCAGTAGCTGTCCAATGACAAGTATTTAACTGTAGCCCTGGAGGGTGGCGGTTTCACACTTTTACATTCTAGGTCAGCCTTTTACCACTTAATCCGATTACCTTATTTGAACCAAACCCTTTCCCCAGTTCTTCAGAAGCTGAACATTTTTTTTAAATCTAAACATCAACAGGACTGCAGCCATCCAAGACCAAGGTTAACTAAGCTTAGGGATATGCAAATATCCTAAAACAAATTTCCTAAAAGACTTCCAGATGCAGTTATTCAAGTACCTCATGGTTCCCCCCCAACTAAGCTCTCAACTGACATTTTACTTAATTTCATCCTGCCTTATTTAATGGGATTCCAGGTGAAAAGGGTATCCATTTATAATCTTACTCATTTTCATGTGACGTAAAATTAAGGCTTTAATAAAATGACAGCAAAGCTGAAACAAAACTGTTGACCCACTGATCAAGTCCGAGTCTTAAAATCAACTTGGCGCACACTGGTTGATGGTTATGTTTAGAGGTTGACGTATAGTAGCAGCTTGATTCATTTGATACCTAACAAGCACTGACATCCTGCATATAAATCAGTGCAAGATGGACATTTAAACTGGATTTGCATGACCCTGTGGAGACCTAGGTTAAAACGGCTACCATTTTTCTGCTTCAACGGCACAATATATAACCGGGCTTGCAGCTCATAAAACACAAATTGCATCTTAACATGTTCCTATACATGCTCATACTAACTGATGACAGAGCTTCTTGTGGCTATTAGCAAGTTAACAAAATGATCAGAATTATTTGAATTGCTGCTCTGTAATTGGTCCTGTGGATTTAATTGTCCTATGATGTTGCACGCCTGTCTGTCACCCCAAGGGGCAGTAGACTGTAATGGAGATCGCTTTGCACTTCCCAATACAATGCAAACATTAACCTCTGGATACAAAAAGCACACAAAGTAACAAATGAAATGAGGCAAATCAAGACGGAACCACGTGTTCAAAAACCCTTTCGCAGCATTTTCACAACACTAAACCAGAGTCACTCCCAACCCTTAATGGACACACACACACAGCTTGCCTGACAATCCCCAAGTCAACAAGCCAGTTTAGGAGATGAGCTAATATCCTTTACCAAGTAAAAAGGCCAGGCATGGAAACCCAGATGGGCAGCACAAGCAGGTGCTCTGCAACAGTGGTCCTCCAACACAGGTGCAGGAGGCCAGGAGGCTATCCAAGCAGGGAGTTCCCACAAACTAGGAAAAACTCAGCCACGCTTCCACACAATAGATTCACTCTAAGAGCACCAAATGAGCTATCTGCAGATGTGCATTCTTGTTTTGAGCATCTTGCAGACATTATTTGTATTTATGCGCTCAGAAACTGGGGATTCTTGTCTAGAATGATTTATTGAGAGGGGTTCACAGGGGTAACGGTTAAAAAAGGATACTCTACAACACTGGAGTGCATCACTCTTGGAATTAAAAGGATAACGGTCCACTCCATTTTTGTGATATTTTTTCCACCGCAGGTAAATTAAGGACACTCACTCGGCCTCCATTTTGGGCTTCCCAAAATTAAGCTCCGATATTAAAAACCCATTCGTTTACCACCTCCAAGTATTACGGGGTTTTTGTCATTACGAAAGAAAATATCTAAATATTTTGTTTAAAAAAACACACACAAGACATAAAGGAACGGATAGCAGGTGCCACAGCAGATCTGCAATCGCTGTTTACAAGCCCAGGAAACGCCGGTGACGAAAGAAGCCGAAATGCTCCTGCACGGAAGGAGAAACAAACATTTCTGCCCGGCAGCCACGCAGCACTGGAGTGACAGGGTTACTAAATGTACGCGTTAGCTGGCCAAAGGAAGCAGAGACGAAGCCATAAACCGTAAGCCGAAATAACAGCATTCTACTTTTCTAGACGACGGACTTCTAACGGGGAAAAAAAAAGCCTTTCTTCAAAAAGCATGCGACGGCCGAGAAGAGCTCTCTTTCCGACTCGGCCTACCCGAGAGGGCTCTTTCACATTGCGTCTGAGCCTCTCGCTTGCACTCAACCACGTGTTGCTGCCATATCGTGCCCGGCAACAGGAGAAAAAAAAAATGTCATAGCGAGAAAGAAGACACCATTTCGCCCCCCGCACTAACTGTTGACCTAAATTGAATATTTTAAGTCTCGATTCAATAGTCGTCAGGAACTGTGGCTAATCCTTCGCTTAAGGGCTTGTCACCACAATGCAATACTCCAATACTAGATCGCTTTTCACATACAGCTCAGTAACCCAAATCGTACAGCACCATTACGCATTACAGATTTTTTTTTTATAAATACATGCCGTGATATATCCGACTCGGCATACATTACTCCAACCGTATGACTGAGAAAAGTTGGGGATGCAGAAAGTACATTAACGTGACTGAAGCAACGGACTGTCCTCATCTGAACACGTTTTGCCTGAACACGGACCAGTGGTTGGCACAGTAAAATTCCATTAGCCATTTTGTATGACAAGCAGCCATGATTTTTTTTTTTTATTCTGCACAACGTGATCGGATACCCAAAAAACGTATCCCATCCCCCTCCCGCCCCACACTCCCCGTCCCGTTACTCAAGAAATAAGGTCAAGTCTAGATGGATGGAAAAACAGTCGTACGGCTGCCTTTAAATCGCAGAGAGGCCCGTAAACTGTCACACCCCGAGGTGTAGGAGAACAACACGCTCCAAAAGAGTAATGTGAGAAGACCCATCCTTTTCCAGCCCTGTGCATGCACAGCACACGCATCATGGAGGTTCAGTCTCAATGGCTGCTGTCTGTGATGACTTAACAGCGTCGGCGAATTATTTTTTTTTTTCCGATTTCCTTCACGGGGATGCTTTACGGTTCGGTACGGTCTCACCCCCCCGGCCACCGACGCCACAAACACAGTCGTAACGAAAGAGCAGCAGACCCCGCAGGCGGCCAGTGGACCTGTGAGGACTGGGGAGGGCTGAAAACGCGAAGCCCTGGTCGCCGCTTACCTTTCCTGCGGACGGGTTTGCTCAGCGGCAGTGCGCAGCGCTCGGGCTCCGGGAAAAAGGCTCCGCGCGGATGGCGGTAAAAGGGAAAGAGATCCCGCCGCTCGCGCTCATATACATCGAGCGTCAGCACGTAACCCAGCAGTCACCAGGGCAACGCTCTCTCGGTGGGAGGGGCTGAACTTCAAGCGGGGCTGTTATTCTTTTTTCACTCTAATCTTTCATCTCAGAGATTTCGGGGCCTCTGTATTAGTTTTTAAATAACGCGTTGTTTTGTGTCACCATGCCAAAAAAAAACACACACACGCATTTCTCAATAGAAGATATTTAAATGTAATTCAAAACTTCAAGTAGACAAACTAGTTGAAGCTGTTTCGCTATGTGAAATGATCCTTTGGCCTCGTTATAGTTTTATGTTAATTCATCTTTTATTTTTCTTTCCTTTCAATTAAATATTGTATGCCCTCTTATGCCGATTATCAGGGAAATCACGTGGGGAGGCATGTTCACATGTGGAAATAAATGTCGTTAATTGTCTTTAATTTGGCTTTTATGTCTTGACATTTTAAAGAAGTTGATTCGTCCCAGTTAGTGGTTAATTTGCATAAAAATGGAGCTGGATGAAGATAGCGTGATAACTCCTTTTTTTTCCTAAGGCTGCAGTATTCTGGCAATGTGGGGTTTTTTTTCCCCGTAACGCGTAACTAAACCAGCACTATACTCGTGTCCCTGGTTTCCACATTCTATTTCTGCTATAGTGGTGTTTTTGTTAAGCTCGATTTTGTGCAGTCAAAAATAAAGATTTTTTTTTCTCATAGGTGGGAGTTTTAGTGCCCCCATATATTATCATTGGCAACCCAGCAAATCAGATCTCGTTCTAAATCCCCTCAGCTTTCTCCTACTTACGTCTTTGCTCCTTTAATGGAGATCCTGTTGTTGTGCAGAGAAGTCAGAAACATGTACCTAATTAATAGAAACAATTTAACACTCTTACGTTTTAAGTTACCGATTCAATTACCCCCCCGACTCAAACGTGCATTCATACTGTAGATAAACCCATATTTAACACCGGAAAAGACTAACGATTGTACATTATGATCTATTTATGTATATCTGTGGAAACCTACATTATTTTAGGTTTGTTTCATGAAGGCAATATTAGAAAATTCCTATTCGTATATGAGAAATACTCTTTATTGGTCTTAGTTCCTGCACCGTGTTTGTTTTTTTCTGTTTACGACCCGAATAAAGAAAATGTATTCATTCAAGTTTTGACCAAAAAAGTGCTTGAATACTTTCACTCCTTAGTTTTGTAATAGTTTACCCTATTTTTCTAATACTCTCTGCATTCCGGGGTCTGTCTTACAATGCACTGCACAACTATCTTTGCAACCTGGTACTATACGATGAGAACCCGAAAGAACACGTTGTACTCCACATACTACAAAGCAGCTTTTCACACAAGTTCATTTCCTCCACAGCCTGCACATGAGTCTCACCTACAGTATGCGTCTTCATAAGGCAGCGCACCGTGAGCTAATAAGTTAAAAGCTCCACTAAGTGGGGTTTAGGTATGGATTTGAATTGCTTTAAAAGCACATTTGTAATTCAAAGTACCAGACTTTCCAAGTACCATTTACCCTTTAATACCTGATTTTATATGTATGTATTCTGCATATCATACAAAATGCTCTTAACAATAACGTGTAAACTACAACGAAGTCGAAAGAGTTAGGCGATGGGCCAGTGTTGTTGAATTGGTTTATTAATAGTGATCTTACGGTTTTGTTTTCTTGTGTTTTTTATCCTCCTTAATACGTCTAATAGTCAGGATGGAGAAAAAACAGGATTTTAAATGTGTTCATATTCTGGGCAAATATTGAACCTTATACAAAAGCACACACAAGCACAGTCTAAAGAGGTATGTTTGAGGAGGTATGGCCCTTAGAGGTCCCCTTTTTAAAATCTAGAAGACACATACAATATTACATACAGTATACAGTATGATAGGCTAAAATAAATCACATAGTTCTGTTTATATCCTCTTTCCTAAAATGTTGCACAGGTTAAGCAAGCTGGATATCACTCAATAATCCTTCCTTCCATTTTAAATGACTCTTTTTACCCTGTAGGACCATGTTGGGCTGAAGTCTAACCCAGCAGCAAATTATGCATGGCAAGACTATACCCTGAATGGGAACACTGGTCCACAGGGCACACACACACCTACACGCACACCTGATAAAAATAAGTACTTGTATGCACACACTTATAAAGGAATTCACAGAGAGATGGAAAAACAGAGCATAAAGATTATTTCTGAGCCAAATTTATGAAACTTAATAGTTTAATTAAAAAATGTCCATACAAGGTCATTATGATGTGTTTTTTTTCTTCTCTGACTCTTACTTTATGCTTTCATACAGTACAAAGTTTTTACCTCAATGCTGGCTGTCTGGAGTTGGGTTTAACAATCTTTCCACACATGATGTTTAATTGTCAAAGGCAGCTTCTACCCATTTAAGGCCTGTATTTTAGTTTATGGCTAAGAACACATTTGCGTTTGAGTGCAGCAGTAACATTCTGCAGATCTAGTGTGGTGTATGAATACTTGACATACAGTATTTATCTGTGTTTACGACCACTCATGTGGTCCATGTGTATGAACCAATTTGAAGCCAAAAACCATTGCCAAAAATGATTTAAACTGCTGCCTGAGAATTTCAAGGTGAATTGTTGTCAAAGGCAGGGAGAGATAAAAGCATGAAGTGTCTAGATACAATCTCACAAGTTTTATGTGTCATCACAGACATCTGTTTGCACGTTTTTTGCTGAGATTTCTTCTTCTGGAAAACTGTCTTACTTAAACAGGGCTTTTCCAATTTGTATTTTTTAGTGCTCCTGGCAGTGCATCCATCTGTTCATCAAATCACCTTTAACATGCATATTTCTATGTCGGAGGCATCACTTAGCCACACAGACAATAGCACTGAGGAAATACATCTGTGTGAACTCACCGGTAGCCTGTAAATATTTGCTTTACCTGGCAGAGATAATAATGCATCTTGGCATTTAAGTACAGACTTGGGGGCTTTTGAAATAGACTAGTTAGATCAAATGGCAATGAGAAGGTTTTCGTTTCTTTTGGTGTTGTTGCTATAGCTATAATGCCTACTTGGACCAGATATAGGGAATGATCATAAAGACCTGCAATCATCACTTAGAAGAAAATCTGCGTTTATACACTTCCATTTCTCTTGAAAATCATTTCTGGGATCCTGGTCGTGTGAATGACAATGAAGCATTTGCAATCAGCTGAGACTACAGTCCTCAAATCATTTAATATGTGCCTCTTTCTGTGCAATATCCAGACATGTCATGATGTTTCAAACTGTTGACTTAAGTAGGTTCTTGGGAGTGACAGCTATGTCACATCGAATAGCAGAGATGTCATACTGTACAGTCATACTACACCTGATCATTTGCCTTCTTTCATAATCAGAACTCCTCAGGAGTGATGTCAGGTGATCTTGCAAGCCACTGAGAGGCTCTCTGGGGAAGTGTGCCATTCTTGTGTCACATTGAAATTCAGGATGATGAGGTTCTGTCAGAAATGCGTGGTATAATTCACTGGTTACAGTGCATCTCACAAGACAAGTGGAGTGGATTCTCCAAAAAAATCACAGACCAAGCAGCTGCATTAGGAGATGTTCATAATGGATGTTCCTTAGTGCAAATGGGAAAGTTTTTCACCTATTGTGCATTTGTGGTGCACCTCATGAATTGTGAAATGCATTTTTGTCATTCCAGAGCATATTAAAGGAGAGTGAAGGTGGAATTTCATGCACTTTGAAATACACATACTGTATAGCCATTTCATAAACCAGCAGCTCCTGCAATATTATTATCTTGATTGGTCTGTGAAGAATGTTTGCTAGGCAGGACACTTGAGTGATCCTTCATGCACCAGCCTAAGTTAGTTCTTGCTTCCTTGTCTGCAGTTTGAAAGTTATCCATGCTTGACCTAACTTGGGTCTCCTTTCAGATTACCTCCTTTCTCTTCAGAGTTCCTAGTGACACCATGCTTAGTTGATTCACTGCAGGCAAAATGGCGTAGGTTTCTCTGCCTGCAGAAGTGTTTCAGTTCTGAGGCAACATCGTTATCATAATGGACTTTATCATTTGATAAAGAGTAATCTAATGGTGTTTATAAGTTTGACAGGATAGGTTCCAGCTCCCCTGCGACCTTGTATTCGATAAAGTGGTAAGAAAATTGATGGATGGCACTTATAATTAATGACTGATTTATTAGGTATTTATAACTAATAACCCGATATGTTTTAAAATTACTCTCCCAAAAATATTTTTCAAATAAAGGCTCACTCATTTTTGTGTATCAGTCCAAAATAAAAGGTCTGTACAAGTGTTTCACATTTTATTGCTAGCTCTTCAGATTAGCCTAAATGTTTTAATGGCAAATTAAAAAACTCTATCGGTTTTCGAACTGCTTTATCCCAATATGTGTCGCAGGGGAGCTGGAGCCTTGGCAGCAGAGGTCGCAAGGTGGGGTACAGCCTGGACAGGATGCCAGGCCTTTGCAGGGCAAACAGAGAACACATACACAGATACACACCCTCACACCACAGCCGATTTTCCATAGCCCACCAGTATGTCTTTGAACTGTGGGAGGAAACTGGAGCACCCAGAGGAAACCCACACGAAGACAGGGAGAACATACATACAAACAGACATACAAACAAACATAAAAAACTCCACACAGATAGCTCCCCTGGTCTGGAATTGAATCCAAGGCTGGCCGGCACAGCAAGGCAACAATACTAACCTCTGTCCTGCCCATAAAAAAAAACATTGTTCTGTAAGAAAGCCCAAGTGCTTAGCTTAGCAAATATTTGATGCATTTTCCTTTTAATAATGCGCCAAATATTAAGTGCTTTTCAGAAGTGATGTACTGAATAAGAAAGACACGATGGTAGTGAATCATAAAAAGTGCTATGGACAAGTAAAATGTTTCATTTCATATTAAGCGACTTAAATAACAGAATAAGAAAATATGATTTAACTTCTGATTTAATTAGTGTTGGTTCATTTGTAAATCTTCCCTCTCCTAGTGTACTATTCTAAGAAAACTATGTGTTTCTCATCTGGGACATGGCTTCCCCAGGAGAAAAAACAACAACACTTAACTCTATTTCTATCTGCATTTAAAAGACCAGTTTTTATTTACATAGAAGAATATGTCCTATACTTTCTACCCAGGAACTGCATTTTTACATTAATCCACAGAGCATTTGGAAATGAAAATGATCACAACATAAAAAAATGCTGCAGAAATAAAGGCAAGTTTTATCTCCAGATTGCAGACAGACTTTTAGAAGGAAAGAACAGCCAGACCTCAAGCTTTTACATTAATTCCTAACCTAAAATCAAGCATACTTTAAAGACAAGAAGAGTGCAGCATTGCAGGAATCAAGGCCTTTTTTACATCACAAAATACGTATTTTGTTTTCTTTTAAATCACTCAAATAATAAAATTATGAATATTCAAATAGTGTAGTGCCTTAATATTCAGCAGCATTCCTGTACATGAATATGTAAGACAAAGACCCAAAGAACTTACTGGAATCTTACCAGATCTTTTGAGTATATGGCCACCTTTGCAACACAATCTCCAGGCATTTCAGAAACAGGGTTATTCAGGGATGGATAGTGCCTATGACATATGCATGACTCACAAGGATTAATGTTACATAAACTGTACATATACCTTTAATATACACATCAATCAAGAGCAATTGCGATGTTTTCTGTGTCAACAGTATTGAAGGTGTAGGCATCATAATGACAAAAATGGTGCTGTCTGAAAACAGTAGGAGGACTTTGGACTGCTAAACACACCACAAAACTAAGCATCACAGGTACACCCTCTTTATGTCCTTACATAAGTAACCTTTTCCAGGGTTTTTAAAAATAGTTTGCATCAAATAACTAGGACGCATTCTCAGACAACAAAACAAAACCAGTGTAAACTAATCAACATACACCAGTGTAAACTAATCCAGACTGATTTAGCCCCCCAATGACAAAGGAACAGCAAAAATCAGAGAGCAGAATGAATTACAGTTTGGATAACTAATAATGCTGTAATGTTATCATAATAGCATTGCACAGAGCAAAGTAATATTTATCAGACATACTGTATCTAATTGAATTCGTGAAAACAAAAGGCTCACATTTATCCTCCATGTGTTCCTTTAAATAAAAATTAAACTAACAAATATTCACTAACACTGCTGCTTTTTTGGAGGTGCGATAGAAGCCTATGGAATACTGTATACAGACATTTCTGAAGGGTAACATATGGAAGATATTCGTTAGTGGCTTACTTGAAACAGGTAGTTTGGTGGAGCACATAAAAGATTAGATTTCCATTGCACAATGGTACAGTACCTTCAGGGCAGAAAGCGTTGAACACTACCATTCAGAGATGAATATAGGAATGGTTAGCTGCATTAAAAGAAGTTCTTGACAAGTTATCTCAATCTCCAGACATCAATTCAATTGAACATTTGTAAACATCTACTGCAATCTAGTAACAGAAACCAAAATGTCTACATTTCTCCTCTAAAGAGCCAGAAGCTCATAGCACAATACTAGAGGCATCAAGTTAGTGTAATCCATGTCAGAAGAGGATTTACAAAAGGCTAACTGCAGAGATGTGAATAAAAGTCACCCTTAAGTTAATGACAAACATTGCTCTAGGCAATGCCCATTACGAAATTACGATTACTGCTTAACATTTTTAGAATGTTTTAAGGAAGAAACATTATCCAATCTGTAAATCTTGCAGATCTTTCAGATTATGTGATTTGATGTTTATTGTTCTTTCATCTAGGGTATGAATAAATTTGGATGACATGGTATGTGACCCCTGATCAGCATTGCCCAATACATTGTTAGACTTGTTGATGGATTGATGGATTTTGCTTTATGAATGTGTCCTATATTAGACCCTACAAATTTCCCAACAATTAATATAAACTGCCATAATGTATATTCTAACAATTACAAGAAATACAGGGGTAAATGGGAAAAATATACTACAAACAGTTTCTGTGCCTTAAATGTTTATTTGTGATTCTTGAAGCAGGACTTATACTCCTGACAGAAATACTGTACAGATGGCAATGTCTGGGTTCCTATTTGATAGTTCTTGATTATACAATTTCCAAGTTACCATTCTGTTTTTTTTAACAAGACAGTCATTGTGAAAAAACTCCTTTAATTAAAAAAATTTCCTTTATTCCAAGCACTTCTGGACTATAATGATAAAGAGAAGGTGCATACTCCATTTTTTATTTTACTTTATATTAAGTCATTCATTACTTATTAACAACAGAAAACCTCCAAATAATCACAACAGAAGAGAGAAACTTCAAGTAGAGATGAATTAAATGTGTTATACTGTAGGTCACTGTTTGAGATTACTGGATTAGACTATTGTCTTCATCGTTGTATATTTTTCTTCTGCCTCAAAGCAACAGGTTAATAATGAACTGAAACAATGACAGGGATATCGCTAAGTTTTAAATAGAGTGGAATATTAGTAATATTTTATTTATGCACGTTTGCTGAACAAACAGAAATATTCTGTTGAATACAAAGGATTGTAGGATTTTTAACTGTTTATCAACTCAACCACCTCAGTGTTAGACAAACACATCCTTGAGCTGTTTTCAAAGCTCCTTAATGGTTGAATCTTTGATTCAGATATAAAATCTGACTGGGGAACCTTAAAGAAATAGGTCTATTTAATGACTTACTTGACTTCTTTCACCTATAAAAATGTTCTGTCTGAGCATTCAAGTTTTGAATTAAAGCATGCATTTAGAAAATGTGTATACATCATTTGTAATTCAACAAAATGAGACCGTTGGAAAGGGGTGAGCAATTTTTCAAGGCTCTGTAGAAGGAACCCACACTACAGACATTTATGAATGGAGCAATTATATTTAACAGTTCTACTGCAATTGGCTTTTATAGCAAGTCTAATGTTTTTTTTTTATTTTTATCTTTATGAAGATCACTAGTAGCCTAACTAGGGATATACAGTAATTTATGCAATCCATTGGTAATAATGAAGGGTAGAATGTAATTTAAATTAAAGTACATTTACACTGAGTGACTGAGGTTATGGTAGACACATCACAAATTTTCAGATATGTAGACTTTTTGATCTGTTAAATATAATTTTAATTTAATTATGACTTACAGATTAAGACAGATTAATTAAGAGCAACAAATCTCCCAATTTGAATACTGAAATTAAAACAAACTGAGAAGGTAAATATGTTATAGAAAGAACCTGATTTGAGTTATTTGCATGGTTGATAAAAAATGTTGATAAAATGTCTTTCATGTCAGGAAAAAGAGGACACTACTTATAAGGAAAAATGTTCTTTGACCAGTAATTTTCTTTAAAAAGATCATACATTTCAGAACACTTTTGAAATCAGCTTGCATCCAGAGTACTTTTTGGAAGGATTTGGAAAACAATATACTGACAAGAAGTGATAAGGTAACAAGAAGTAAAGTACTATGAACTTCTGATCAGCTAGTCTCCTGATTGGCACACTATACTGAACAAAATCAAAATAGGTAAAATAATACAAGAGAATTTTAAAATGAATTAAAAAGAAAAACAAAAATCATGGCGACTCAACCTATGACCTCAAATGAGTCACACCACCCCCCATGCCACTAAAGGGATCTGCTCATTATGCACATAAAGACACAACTCAAGATCAAATCTAGAAAAGCTCAGTGACCTGGAAAAAAAAGCGGTAGCATTCTTCTTAAAAAAAAGTTCCAATCCTCAAATATGTTTCATCTAACAAATAATCTGACAACATAAATGGACACGAAAAAATATTTCCCATGCTGTAGTAATTTGTACAAAGATTCCATACAAAAGTTAAAACTTTTCAGCCCTTTCTATAAGATGAAAATTACCTCATATGTATTTTGTGTTTATACAATTTACAATTTAAAGATTCAGGTTTTAATCTTAAGGTTCATTTATATCATATGTTACATTATTCTAATGTACTATTTCTTATTTAGTATAACAAATACTTACACTAAAATGTCTCTGCTAAACTTAATAGTGTAGATTTTGTTTCTCTGCTGACAACTTATTTGAAGATCCCATTGAATGTAAACCCATTCCCAGCAATAATGTGGGTTAGTCATTGGACTTGATTACACTGTTGTTACAGATTCTGCATGTGGTACTGAAAAAAGATGAGAAAAAAGTTAACATTTCTGTTTTCTGTTTCTGAAGAAACATAAAGAAAGCTGGTAAAAAATGCCCAAAGAATGTAATGTGAAGGAAAAGCAATTTGGCATTTTGTACCCACACTTAGCAAAATGTAATATTGTGATCTTTGCCGCATGAATGAGAATCTCTTTGAGTAACACTGAAGGTCAGATTATTCCAAATTTACTTTTAATAAATCCATAGATTGCTTTTTTCAATTACAATCTGTGTAATTGGACACAATATTCAAAGTTTGAGTTCATCGCAGATATATATATACTGTATATAGATCAGCCATAAATAGAGCATTTGTGAATTACAGATTTTTTTAATACAAAACAGCTCATAAACACATGGACTTTATTTTCTGCTAACCTTGCCTAAATCCAAATATGATCTAGCCACTCAAACGCAGGTAAGTTTGCCAGCACTCCTCAATGGTCAGCCACATACGTAGAAGTGGAAATACTAAGGTATCATCCCTCCATCCATCCATTTTCTGACCTCTTCATCCAGGGTCACCAGTCCATCACAGAGCACACAAATAAGCTCATACTCCCACCAGAACCAATTTTCCCAGAAGCCAGATAGCACCCCAGGTCTGGAATTGAACCCAGATCACCATCAAGGGTCTGCACGGGCATGAAATTGAAGCCCGAACACGGCCTGACCGAACCCGAATGGTACTGCCAAATTTGAAACCCGAAACCGAAATGGGCCACTCTCTTTTCTTCTCAGAGCGAGTAGACATACATGCACACACACGGAGACGGATTCTCACAGACGCGGTTTTAGAATGCTTTGCTCGACTGCTATGCGCTACACACATACGAGAGAGAGAACGAGCGAGCAAGCACGCAAAATGAGTTATGAATTTCTTCTAATAAAAATAAATGTAAAACATAAAATAATAATAATTCATTTTCACTTGTTAGAAAACAAACCGAACACGGCCCGAGCCCGAAGTTGTGCGTGAAAAACTGACCCGAACCCGTCCCAAAACCAGATACTTTGTCGGGCCCGGGTCAGGTAGAAGACCTCTAGAGTGCCAGCCCTTCAAAGCAGCAATGCTAACCACTGTGCCACTGTACTGCCCGTCATCGCTGCATCCCACACAAAAATTGTTGCAGTCAGTTTCCTTTGGATCATTCATTTCAAATTAGGCCCTAAGAAATTAAAACTGGCTCAGTCTGTAAAGGTATTGTCCATACAGCTCTGTGGCTAGGTGTGACCAATAGCCCGTGAGTTTTTTTAGTTCCGGTGAGAGATACTCCTCCAGTGGAAATTATTGTTCCTCTAGTCTAGGACACTGTACCTCGCGATTCATCCCATCAGAAACAGCTACTGTAAAAGATGTCTAAAAAAACCTGCGCCATCATCACCACCCATGATCTGGTGCATACGTTCAAGGAAAGATCTGAGTTGATCAACAATGGTCGATTCCAAACTGAAAGAATATAAATAAAAAACAGGCAAAAGGCAGTTTTAGGTTTTCTTTAAATTACAAAAGAACTGTATAAAAACTGAAGTATATGTAACGAATACGCCCCTGTGTATAACAGGGATCTCAGCCGGCCAGGCTGGGGGAGTTCTCCTTTAGCTCAGCTGGCAAGTTCCCTGTTGCGTGACGCTGGAGACCCGGGTTCGCGCCCAGGCAGTGAGGGATGAACGGGCAGGAGTGGCAAGAGCGCAAACCCCAAGAACCGTTACATATACCACTAAGCGATAATGAAATTGATCTCCATACTACAAATAACCATAGATTTGAATTGTTTAATAACCAATAATAAATAATAACTGCTGTATTAACCAATAACAATTCCTCTTCCAGGTGACCAGCAATTATATTACAGGACAGCAACGAAAATACATAAACGACATAACACATGTTATAAAAGGTACAGTCATTACAGCAATGACAGGGATTTACAGGCACAGTCTGAACAGGCGAGTCCAGATACCACAGGGGAGCAGAGGAAATAAACAGCACAAGAGAGCAAAGAAAAAGACAGATTTTTTTTCATTTTGATTTATTTCATTTATGTACTTGAGAGGATGATCACATTATCCAGAGGATGACACCAGAGAAACTGGAAAGTGTTATGGTCAGACTGTGAATGCTTGAGGATGAAAGCATTCATCGATGGGCAGGTGTCCACAAAAGAGTGTGAAATTACTGTACGTATAACTCACAAATACAAACTGAGACTTCTGACAGGAGTTGAAGAACAAAACTTTTTTAAACTGCGAAACTCATCATTGAAAAACAAAAAAGGCAAAACATCTAAAAGTCTCCAGGGTGGCTGTCCCAGGAGCACAATTTGAGAACAAGAGACATCATTGTATTAATGTATGTATTTACAATGACTATTGAATTAACTGACTATAACTGGTCACATAGAGTTATTGGAGTAGGTGAAAAGGAGGCCAGGATGTCTCTAGTTTTTGACTCCTGTGACTCTCTGGGGACCTATTATCTGAGAATATTGCCAATTATGACAGTATTGCCCCTCCTGCCCTATCTCTCCCACAGTCCTGTCAGGCTCACAGTGTGAAAGAAGGCGGTATGCTGTACAGTCTCCATCCCTCAGATACAGGAGACTGCTGCAGTCTTACCAAGAGCTGAGTTGATTATTAACTGAGGATGTATTAAATAAAAGAAAGTAATTAGTCATCCCAATTTGAAAAAACATACACGTCATACACAAAAAGGTTTACATAATCAAGACTGTACCATGCCTTTACAAATATTCTTAAAGCTCCTAAAGACTTAAAGGTTGCTAAGACCTTGTTTCTGCCTAGTAAGGTTTCTGGAACTTTCCAGTAGAGAACTAAAGTGAAGTGTACATTTCTATAATATTATTATTATCTTAGTAAATGAATTGTCTAAATTATTTAATAGAACATTTTCAGGCCACTAAAGAAATGACCTTTGAATATGAAAATTCTCCAATTCAAACACACAGCACAGAGCTTTATCCCCACCAGATCAGACATCCTTCTATTTTAGGTTACATGAAAAAAAGGTTATTGAAGCAGGGTGGCACAGTGGTTAGCACTGATGCCTCGCAGCACTGCAGCCCTGGGTTCAATTCCCAACACAGGCTGCTATCCGTCTGGAGTTTGTATGTTCTCCCCATGTTCATATATGTTTCCTCCCACAGTCCAAAGATTTACTGGCTTCTGGGAAAATTGGCCCTAGTGTGAGTGTGTCTCATCTGTGTGTGCCCTGCAATGGACTGGCATCCTGTCCAGGGTGTATCCTGCCATGCGCCTGTTGCTTACCAGGATAGGCTCCGGATTCCTTGTGACCATGTATTGAACAAAGCAGCCAGAAAATGGATGGATAGAAAATGAGTTATGTATCTCATGAATAATGCAATCTTGCAAGTCCCAACTGGCAAATCATACACTTCAAGACACAGTAGCAATGATCTCACTGATCACAAACAGCAGTCAACTGTGGTAGCCTAACAGCAAGGTGGTTATTATGATCATTAAAAAAAACAAACACTCAATACAAGTCTGAAATTAAATCAGAGCCTTTTAAATCAGTCAATGATTGTGAATCCATACATAATACCTGGGAGCTACCGTTTAAACACATAGCCGTAAAGCAACAAAGACCATCAATCACCAAATTCTAATATTAAAGAAGATAAGACCTCAGGACATAAATCAATGTATAATCCCTCACTTAAATAAAGAATGGCATGTGAATGTGGAAAAAAAGCAGATTTGATGCTGTATGCTGTGTGATCCAAGACACTTAATTCAGGGCATAAATATTAAGATTAATAAAAGAAAGTTTTAAAATAACAGTGATGCCATCCGATGTGATATGTAGCCCTGAGTGGCCCTTGAGATGATTAGCACGAGCTGTAAGAAGAGATTCAGTGTTGTCTGAGTTTAATTACAACAGGCTAGACATCACTTGGTATCATGGGAACAGGAGATAATTGCAAAAAAAACTCCACGAGGAAAAGCAAATAACAAACACATGTTTTTTTTCCACAAAACAGATTACATCTGATACTGAGCTGACAAAAATAAAGCCTGTGAAACACAGGATAAATTACAGGATGATATTATTGATAATATAAAAATAAAACTATTCTGATTCTCAGACTTATTCTTGCTTTATAGCAACAGAAACCAAATAATTGGTGGATAAAGGGATACCTAATCCTAAAATGTGAGATGGAGTAAATGAAATACATTAAAACTCTGACAAAAGTAACACGGTGCCCAAAATTGTACACAGTATTATAACTGAGGCATAACTAGTACATTATACAATTTCAACATGCCATACCTCGATTTTAATTATTCAGTTTTAGACTATATACAGTAGCTAAACACATTGTCTTTTTTCACCCACATTGTCTGGAAGATGTACAGTAAGTGACATATCAACATAAACTCCCAAGTTTTTTATAAGTAGCCTCTTCTATCCCAGTTTCCAAATTTGTATTGATAGTTTATGCTTTTTTTTTGCCATCATGAGAGCCCTCCAATTGTTTACATTAAATGTCATATGCCAGGTGTTTGCTGCGACTTGAATTTTATTTCCTGCTTGTACAATGTTAGCTAATCCTCCAAATTTGGTATCATCTGCAAACATGAGTACTTAACAAACTACTAATTAACTACTAATTCCTATTTGCCTGTTTGTGTCACATTACCTGCTTGTACGAAGTCTTTCAGAAGAGACATTACACTTCTTATAACCAAATCTGCTAGTGTTAATTAACTTTGTTAATAATATACAGTACAGTTATCAGCCTAGTCACTGGAATAAATTCATCTACGTGCTGACTGATAAACAATCACAATATTTCCATATAATACCTTCTGGGTTCTTTCAAGAAATCGCTGGATGAGATCCTCAGATCAATAAACTACTAACTACCAATGGTCTTCTCTTGTTTGGAACCCTTCACATACTATTGATCCTCTGTGTAATTGTCAGTAGAAAGGTCCAAAAGATGTGGTAACAACAGTCTTTAATTGATACTTTCAATGCTGTGTAAGCTCCATGCTGTTTCATCAGCCACAGCTATGTCCAGAAGGAAAGGCAGTCATTAATATTAACCAATAATTACCAGACTATTTGAGAAAAGTACAAAGTAACGCTAAATACTGTGGTTACAATGGGACTTGTTTGAAAATGTAATGCAGTAAGAGACATCTAATCAAACTGAACAAGGCACAGATTTTAGATGTAAGGCCACTACATGGTCTGTCAATTTGAACATCTACACAAAGTGCTTTCAGAATAATAATTGCAGGCTTCCTATTACAAACATTGATACAGGAGATCTTCAGAAATTCTCATCTTTTTTAATTGTATCGGTTTATTCTGCTTAAGACTGTTATGTGATCTATGTATAAGATCCATTTAATTCCCACATTTATGTTAATCATATTAATTTCAGCATCCAGAAAATCTGGGTGGCTACAAAGTGTTTTTATTAATCTATCTCTGATTAGTACGAATGCTGAAGTACTACATTTAACCCAAACACATCATAACTCAGAGAGAGGAGATTTTAGAGGAGGGTGAGCTGAAAAGTTCTTTGACATGTGAGACCAGCAGAAGCTAGTTTTTCAGTCACCTCTCTCATCCTGCGGGTCTACTGATTCTGACCAGTGTGACGAATGTTTGGCAGTTGAGTCAGTGGGGAATGGAGAAGACAATGAACCACAAAGCAATGGTGAAGGCTTGTGCTGAGTAAGTGCACTGGGGACTGCAGGCAGAAATGGTCACTTTCTAATGAGAGAAAAATCATAAGAGCATTTTGATCTCGTTTTAAAGATGCTATACTGTGTGTCTTTGAGAATACAGAGGATGTACAGTATTTTACTGTCCAAACAACAAATGCAGCAAGACTTCTGCCTTTGTAGTATTTTCGTGTTTATTCTCATTAAATCTCCTACCATCATGTCAAGCTTGATAAAAGAGTTTTCTGAAAACATAATAACTTTAATCTTACTGCTTTATTTGGAAGCACTGCACTCAAATTAAAGTTAAATTCACATCGTGCTTGTAGCCTAACAGCCTTGTCAGAACAAATGTCTCAGCTGTGTATTTCATAATACAAGCTCCAAGTGCTAATACCTACTGAAATTTTCAAAAAAGTATAAATAAGCAGTTCTGTCATGCAGGAGAAGAATTACATAAAACATATTAAATTTTCAGGAATAATTGACAGTCATCCAATTAATTCTAATGGTATGTTTAACTCGAATTCTGTAATTATTTTGAAAAAAATTCAACTGCTAAACCACCTACCTTTCACCATTTAATTACAAAATGTAGCAGCATGACAGTTCAATGGCAAAATCTGTTACAAATTCAAGCAACAAGCCTGTCAGAAGAGAAATTGTCAACATATTCAATAGAAAGGATTAAAACAGCTAAAATCCTCTCCGCATCATTAATCATTAGGAAAAAATGCATTTTTTTCCACTGTGATTTATTGATTCACCTGCTCTTTTGGTTAAGTCTAAATTTTACTTTAAAAATTGTATTATTTTGTCTTAATTGTTACTGAATTTAAAATGAAATTTTACCCTGGCCTGCTCTTGAAGTATTTCTAAAACTAAATGACGAAAATGCTAAAAATATTCCATCAAATAGTTATAAGTATTTGTTTCTCTTGTAAACTGAGATTCTTGACCTGGTTGCCATTCTGATAAACTATATTCATATGCCAAGGAGAAAATATGCCGTTGTATAGGCTGAGCACCTAAACTATTAAAATACATTTTATTAAATGAAATAAAAATGAAATTTGTAATTTAATTAAAAAACACTTTAAAAAATCTCATGCAAAACATTCCATTTGGTAGATTCAATCACTTACAAGCATTGTAGCTTCTGGAAGTATTTCAGTTTTGTAAATCAAAACTGCTGCTGAGGGAAAATGTTTTCCTGCTGTAAAGACTATATACTGGACATTCTCAGATTCTCTAACACCATATGCTCCAAAATTATTTGTTGTTCTTTTGTCTCTGACTAATTTGTTCTGTCTTTGAAAAGATACAGTTACCAAAAGGATTGTACACCCATAATGATTGATTGAATAATGGATTGGAAAATGCCATTTTGGAAATATTAGGTTGACAAAAGTAGGAACAGAGCACTGTTTGGGGCCTAGGTTTACTTGCGTTTCTGCAATGTTTTGTTTAAAAGGCCAGTGTGTTTGTCAGGTATGGTGCCTTTTTTCCATATGTACAGTATCTGTAGCTGACCAAACGTTTGGGGGAGTTTTGGTTTGGTTAGTGAGGACTATGATATTAATTTGTTTTTGTTGTGTGTGTTTTCCTTGTGGATTTGCTTTTTTTGTGTGTACTTTTTCATATTGTAATTGCTAGAGGAAAAAAAACGGTAATTGATTTAGTGGCTTGTGCTGGTCTGAGGATGCACTGGGAATTCTGGGGATTCCATTGAACCTGTGAAGAGAGAAGAGTCTGAACTCCTCACCTTTAAAACTGGGAGGGGTGTAGGCAGCTACAGGAACTGTATATAGCCATACTAGTGTACAATATATGGTGACCTTAGTTCTTTAAATTTGGCAGTGGCAAAGAAAGAAACTGAGCCATGGATTGTACCAACATTAGAATCTCTGTTTTCATATATATTTTTATGACCATTTATATATATATGATCACATAAAATGAAATAGAAAATCTAGTGATTTTCAATTTCTATGCCATTTTTTGCATTTCAAAATACCCCAAACATATAGCTCCTCTGATTCAAAAAGTAGGTCTTATAAATCATTGTGGTTTCCCATGAAAGTGGAAGAATACAGTAAATTGTGCACCACTGAAGTGGCTCTTAAAGCTGTTTTGTGTGTAAAAGTGCCAGCTGTATGCTGTATTTTCAATCTAGGCAACATTAGCTTTCGCTTTCTTGTTCTCTGGTTATAATGGTGGGTTCATAATATCTACACATTTACATGTATGTCCATGTACTGTGTAAGGCTAGAAGAAATAATTAAACATGCACTTCACATAATTCGCTTTCAAAATAATGTTTCAAGATAATCTCAAAACACCTGAGGAGTTGTTTGGCATTAACACCATGTAGAATTCCCTCATTAATGTGCCACATGGCTCGGCAACGACTTATTCAAATGGAAAGACTGTGACAAATGATAAGATTATGTAGTTTTAAGAAAACAGGAGAATGGCTTTGAGTATAATTTATCTCCTGCAATAAAGCAAAAGAAGGATATACTTAATAAACGGTTGATTATTTGAAGATATCTTACAAGTTGTTCAGACACATGTTACTGTTCAGACAATAACATAGTGCATTCTTAGATGACCTTTTTCTGTTTTCAACAATCTTGTCCTTGAAGGGAATTAAAGGCAATCCAATAAGGTCAACCAGAAATGAGAATCAGCTGACTTAAAAATATTTTGATATGCTGATATTGTACTCAGCTGGCATGGAGTTTTTTTTTGTTACTTAACGCATGCTAAACATATGGCTTCTCAGAGTGCAACGTTGGTACAGACATATCCAAATACATTTGCAGCTGTAATTTACTAGCAAGGGGCCATCCAACAAGTATTAATCTGGGAGGTGAATACTTCACAATACAATCCACATATGTTTAGTGTTTTGATGTCTCTTTGCAGTTTTTGCTGATGTTTAACTTCTGTCACCTACAGTATAAAAGTATTCTGTTTGATCATTCATGTTTTGATTAAAAATATTCACCTCGAAAATGTGCATAAGTCATTTGTAATTCAACAAAAGGGGGACACCATTGGAAAGGGGTGCCTTTTGCAAGGCACAGTATGCTTTCTTGTATACTGGGCCATGAGACACAAGATTCTTAATATAGTTGTTACATAAAAAGGTATGATGACTCTTTGATGCAGCCATCTGACATCTAAAATCCCTGAGACTAAATCTGTGGGCGAGTAGCTACAGTATGTATTACTGCTTGAGGACATGCTTTGCCTTTGTGTGTAGTGCAGTAAGTACCTGATAGTTGCTCAATATAGGTGTGTGTCAGTTTCTTCCTTTGAAGAGTAGTGTTTCTTTTAGCCACTCTTCTTTGGCATGGAATAAGACATTTCGATTGCCTCTCACTCCCTTTAATTCAAACACAGAAAGGGAGGTGATGTACTGTAGCATCTCACCAACACCACTACAAATGCACTCCTCAAAAACACAGCACTCCAATCAGTTTATCTAGACAAGGGCATGCCAATATCAGCATTGTGCCAGCTGGAATTACCCTCTGTACTTAGCTAAACTAATGTGACCACACATGCAAATGCTTTCACAGTATGTACAGTATGTTATGGGTGTTCTTTTGATTTCATTGACACTGAGACTACACAGTCCTTTCTCAAATATTATCATAGAAACTTGTAAAAAAACTGTGCCGGAAAGAACATAATGTGATTCCCGTGTCATTTCAGCCCTGCGGTAGATGAAAAATATAAGTAGCTCCCACATACTGTAAAAGCTTAATGGCTGGCTTCAAAACAAAGAATACATACTTTCATCTAAACTTACACATTGTGCTCGGAAAATGTAATTCTGTTAAGCATTCATATACTGTACAGTGGGCTCAGGGCATTTTAAAATCTTCAAAACGTTCAACATACTCTGGACCATGTTTGTGTTTTATTACTGCATGGCAGATGCTGAAATGTGCACCTCCTGTTTATGCAATACAAATTTAAATTGTTCTTCAGGCCTTTATTCAACATGCTCTCAAACGTGGGTTGATCAACTTGTTAACTGGATAAGTGTAACCAAGTTAGGTCTGAGGTCAATACCCTACAGATACAATATAACAAAACCTGCAGGACTGTGACTGAGGAGAATGGGAATTGAATATCACTGATCTCAGTCTGTAAAGCCGGTTGACCTGTAAGCACAGTGCCCATGTTGCTTTATCATTCCATTTCTCTTTTGTTTGCAGTTATCCTGCCCAGTGGAGCTGTCCCCATAAACTTACCCCTCCTTTCAGAGAGCAGACTTGCTCGTCTAATCCTCTGTCAAAAGAAAAGTGCTTCATGAGCTGGTTTCTACTGAGCATCGTCTGTCTCCCCAACCCACAGCTATTGTCGTGAAGCAGACACTGCCACCAGGAAAGCCAGAGCACTTGTGCAACATGAACATATTGAAAATACTGGGAAGTGCAATACAAAACAATTTCCTTTGGCTATGTACCTCTTTTCCTAATGACGTTCAGGCAATATTGACAGCTGGATCTCCCCTCATTAAAAATCTCTTTCTCCTTACAAATTGCAAAATGTTTAGCTAAGAGGAACACAATTTTCACTGAGTGTTGAAAGGATGCTACTGTGTTATCTCTTTAGGAGCTCACAGCTCACACTAAAATTCACCATTTAATTTTGCACTGAAATCACATTGTAAAACAATTTTACCACACTGGCAGACAATGTGACCTCTGGACATTCCCACTTACAGTCTGTTTCAAACTCTTCCAGTTTCTGTCTAAAATACCTTTAATAGCTGCTACAGTGCATTACACAATCATCAAAAAGTAATGGCAAGTACAATGGGGAAGAAAATCCTTAAAAATGCTGGCATGAGGCAGTCTGTGATTTGGAACACCACTTTACCTCTCTGGGTGTAAGACAAAAGATGCTAAGAAGTTTAAATGGGTATTGCAGCACACCATAGTATAGGGATGCGTACATTCCTGATGCTGTGCTGTGTATTTACACTCAAATGCAGAATTAATTCACCACCTGAGAAAATGATACCAAAGCTGCATTGTGACTGCTGGATGTAATCGGGTTTCTATTAGATTCCCTGTCTCTATTCCCATTTACCTGTGGGTAAATAAGGGCAAAATAATATTCATAAACATAATTTAAACAGACCCAGGGTTAAAAGACTTTAAGACCATATACTGTACATTGCTGTAAATTATGTGATAAATTAGATCACAGAGAAGTGCTTTATTATTACACAGAATAAGCACCATATTGCATTGTAAATGCCACCATGGCACCATACCCAGACATTTCTTTACAGAAAGATATCATGAAAATGCTCTTTTAAAAATGAAACCAATTTAGTTCTTATCACATGGGTTCTGCAACTATTAGTAATTAGTATATCATCTAACCTTCAGTAACTAGGCTGCTGTTCCGAATAAAAAACAAAAACAAATGTTAAAGTACGAGCAAGATTTACAGTATGTGACACTGCATGTAAAAATGCAGTATTGTAAAGCCCAGTGTAAAATTAATAATACACTTATATGAAATGTATGCTCTGAAACCTGTAACCTGTACTTTTGCCATTAGCTCATGAAATCAATTGGAGTCACAGGGCATATTTAAACACTAACCAGGAGTGGCAGGGTATTAAGAAACAGAACTGACAGGAGCTGGGGATAAAAACTGCTTTTATTATTTTGATATATATATAAATCAATGTAAAGTGTACACTCTACAGAATACTTGAATTGTTTGTTCATTTTTTTATGTCTAGCAGAGTTGTGCAGTAGTTGGTATTGATGTCTTGCACCTCCGAGACATTGGGTTAATTTCCTGAGGTGTTCTCTAAATGAAGTTTGTATGGGTTTCTGCCAGATGCTCCGATTTCCTCCCACAGCCCAAAGATATACTGGTAGGTTAATGGGCTTTGGAAAAATTGGCCCTGGATGTTTGTGTCTGTGTGTTCCCTGTGATGGATAAGTGTCCCATCCAGGCTGCATCATATTTGGCGCCTTTTGCTTGCCAGGATAGGCTCCGGCTTCCCTGTGATGCTATATTGGATAAACAGTTAGAAAATGGATGGATAAGAATGAAAAAAAGAATAAGAATAAGAATATACTTTGTTTATAAGTCCTTTGCAAGCAACTCGGAGAACAATACTCAGTTGTAAAATACACACATAACACACTTAAGCAAAACAAATGAGTACATTGACAAAGAGTAAAATAATATTATATATTAAAGGGTGTATTTGTATGATTGGTGTGTTTAAATATGGAGATACAGTATATCACAATACCTGCAATACCTGCACAATACCTGCAGAGACTCTAATAAATATGGGCAATAAAGTTTACAGTTGTGGAGCCCATGAGACAACTCTAATTCCCATTGTTTGAAGCTTGGTCTTGGATAGAAGATAGGACAGGACAGGAGAGCTAAATCTGCAGATCTCAGATTGGTATATGATTAGTATATGCAATAAATCGTTAAGGTAATATGTACAGGTCAGTGCCTGCCTAATATGGAAACAGGATAGCCTTAACATTTCCTCTAAATTTCATAGGAAGCCAATTCAGTTTACGTGGAAAAAGAAGTACACACTGAAGCAACATAGTTTCAGCTAACACATAAGCTGCAAGATTCTGTGCATAGTGAAGCCTATTTAGTACTTTAATAGGTGAGTAAGATATTAACAGCAGTCTAGTCTTGATTAAATGGTGTATCACTTTTTCTGCATCAGCAAAGTCTCTGTGTTGTTTCTAGAGATACTTCGTTGTTTTCCACGCTATCCAATCATATTAAGCTCTCTTCACCACTCTTGCTTTGCTTCCTCATTCGGTTACTTTTGGATCTCAGAGGGCTGGGTTCCCTCCCAGAAATTATCTTTCATCATTGCTGCAATTACTTACAGCATGTCCCAGAATGCTATAAAAAATCACAGAAAGCCTCTCTCTTCCTCACATTCCTTTTATTTTTCATCCTTCCTCCACTGCATCTACCCCTTTGGTAAATGTCACTCTGTATGGAGATCCTAACTTCTTCATCTTCCTCATTGCCAGATGAATGGAACTCAGTTAAGCAGGTGAACTCTTGTTCCTAACTTTTTTAGTAACCATTCAGAAGCATTTTCTGATTGGGCGTCTTCTTCTTGAACCTCCATCTGGTTCAATCCAGAGTCATATGCCCTCAGTAGTTGATATCCATGTTGCATTTCGTTATGTTTTATTATACAGTACATTGTCATTGAAACAGAAATGTTGTATTCTGGCAGAATTTAGTTAGCAAAAATGGGAGCTTTCTAAGGGAGCCTGGAATCTGACATCCAAATGACATGATCAAGCCAACAGAGCTGAAGGTGGATTATCATACCTTCAATGCTACTGTCCAAACTCCACACCCTTGTCCTTGCTATGCAACCCTTCATTTCTAATCTAATTCTTATCAAGTAAGAATGATGATTTCATACACCAGATTTTCTAATTTAAGGTAAGTTTAAGCTTTAATTTCAGCACTGTCAACAATAATAGTAACATCACCAGTTTTGTGTAGCTGTTGTTGGGACCAAATAAGCGTAACTTTAGTATTATCTCAATTTAGTTTAAGAAAAAAGTTCCACCTTAATATAAGAGAGTAAAGTGCAGAAACTGCAGAGGTAATTTCTCACCTAGCTTGCAAATAAATCTGACCCTTTAACAGTGAAAACCAAGTCCAGGACAGCAAATAATCCAACCAAGAGGTAAAGGAAAGATGCTGAATAATAAAGGTCTCAGCACAGAACCCTGTGGAACACCCTGAGTAATTGCAACATCACTGGATTGAAAAGATTTACAAATCTTGTCGAATCTTATGGAATTAGTTGAACTATTCAAACAACTGCATCAGTACAACTGCATCATGAAGTAATAAAATGTAGTGTACATACAACTGAGACAAGATGAACATTCGTCTATGGGCAGTGACAGCAGTGTGCATGCTGTACAAATGAGACTAAGGTGAACATGTGTCACAAGTGGTGTGAATAACCCTATGCAGGTCGGGTAGCGAACAAATCCAATAGATCAAGACGAAGCTGGAGTCGGGCAGGCAGGTAGTGTTGAAATCCAGGAGGCTGAAGAGAGGGTTCACAATGGTTTCGAGGGTGAAGAGCTCAGGAAAATAGTAGAATGTTTAATACCAAGCGCTGAAGTGCAGGTTGAGGAAGTTTAAATAGAAGGTGCAGTGAGAAGCGAGAGACGTGATAGGATGATTAGACTGTGTGCTGTCGTTTTCGGGAATCGGATCTGTTTGGTGTCTGATTGACTGAGGTCGTGGGAATGCGTCAGCGTTTGTCAGAATTAGGTGACTGATTATGTGAGAGCATGACAACATGCTTCTATGGGCAATGACAATGGACACTGAACCACGTTGTGTCACGATTGTAGTCCCTCCCCCTTAAGGGCGCTCCGGCTCTTCCTTGTTTGCCCCATTCCCCGCACCTGTTCCTTTTTCTAGCCTCCTTCCAGCCCCCTTAAAAGCCAGGCGCTGACATTAATCCGGGCTCTGCATCTGATTCCCATATCATGCAAGCCCGGGACCTGGTTGCCCCTGGCTCCATTATGTTTTTAAGTTTCTATGCCTGTTCCTGTTCCCCTCGCTGGTTCCGACCCGGTTCCTGTTTCAAATCCTTCGTTTTGGATGGATCACCTGGCCATGGACTTTCGCCCGTTTTTTGGATTCGCCTATTGACTTATTCTTTGGATTGTTTGCCTTGGCCACACCTTCCCCATACACCAGCGCACCAAGGACAGGCCCCCGTCTTCATTCCCATCTCCTGCATGACTTTTCCCCCCGTGTTTTTTCACTTTAACCCGGATTGTGTCGTCCGCATAGGGTCCAGAAAGAACTGATTGTTACACGTTGTGCATCTGTCTGACATGCTCCATTCTTGCAGACCATCATGCTTCACTGAAAATGCCATTTGACTTAATAAGAACCTAATACTTGATATTTGCAATTTAGAAGCTTCTGATTAAGGGACTGGATGATTTACTACACAACTCTTATCCTCCTCATAACACTGTCTCTCATATTGAACAACAATTCTCCAGATTGGACAACTGCAAACTTCAGGGTTAATACTGACAATTATGGGTCCAAAGACTATTTTGCTTTATAACAAATGTTTCGAATAGCTCTTTTACCTTTTCCCAATACCCATAGGATGTTATGACACAGTAGTGACTAGAACGACGATGTCTCATGTGAGAGCTGTGTGTCATCCAACCCATCCAATTTCAGAAATAAGATAAAGCCACCACAGTCCTCTTTTCTTGGTAACTCTGTATTAAATGACAAGTAATGCATCCACAGATGCTCCCTCTCCAGGGCAATGTTGAACAAATCATTGATTCCCCAGGCAAAAACAAAACCAAGAAATAACATATTTCTAAAATGTAGAAAGAAAGTCACTCTGTAGTCATGCGGCATTCTTTAACAATATGTTTTGGCCTAAGTAAATCCTTCACTAGAAGTAAGCACCCCAAGGTAAAGTAAGCCCCTCAGTTAGAAGTGCACTCCAGCTCCATTGAGTTTGCAAAAATGGCTTTAACTGGTGAAAAATCTAATCCCAGAGTATGGTGTTATAGTATTAACTCTGCAGCAGGGCTACAGGACTTGGAGGCTCAAAACAATTGCACACCCAATACTTTTTAACATTCTGCATTTCAATGGATTTACATCCTATGAAAACTGAGTTTTTTGAACAGCAGAAAGCAGCAGAGTCTGCTTATCAACATGCACAACTGAGCCGAGAGAGACAGCTGGCAGGAAGGTCAGCAGGGCCAGAAAGAAAAGGCTCAGCCAATAGAAGGAGACAAAGGACACTGGAACCATAATTCCCAGTTGATTCTGGTTCTGTACAAACTGATCTGAAAAAAAACCCCAAAATGAGTAAGAAAGTTGCTATCAGTGAAAGGCAATGAGCTACAATGGGGGTGGAGGATGTACAATGTATTACAAGGCCTCTTTCCTTTTTTTATTTAATGGAACAACAGGCAGGATACATGGATAAAAAATAAATTTACACCTTAACATAGGCTTCGAAAGAACAGTAGCTGATGGCAAAACTGGAAGAAATTTGTATTTAATCTCTATCTATATCCATGGGGCTGCCATGGAGATGCTCATCAGCTTCACGTTTCTGAGCATCCACATCACCAACAATCTGATCTGGTCCCGTCACATAGACGAAGTGATCACAAATTTCACAAAATACTCACAAATGTCTACAGATGCACGGTTGAAAGTATTCTCACCGGATGCATTACAGTCTGGTATGGCAATTGCTCAGCTCTTGACCGTAAAAAACTACAGAAGGGGGTGGAGACAGCTGAGGCCATTACTGGTACAGAACTCCATTCCATCCAGATCATCTTCACCACACGCTGCCTCAGAATGGCAAATAATATAATCAAAGACCAAAACTACCCTGGGAATGCACATTTTTCTGTTCTTCCTTCTGGCGGAAGATTTAGGTGTGTAAAAGCCCCGACCTCTAGGTTCAAAGAAAGCTTCTACCCCACGACCATAAGACTCCTACCCCCCTTATACCCCTCTGTATTTACACTGAACTCAAGATACTGCCACTACTTGAATTTTGCACACTGCTGCTATCTCAATGCTGCTATCTCAGTGCTGCTTAAAATTAAAGCAGCTACCCTGTTCCTGTCTCCAACAGTAAGTGGTTCCGTTTGTTAGGTAATTTGCTGTGTCAACATTATGTCATCTTTTATGTCATCTGTTATGTCATTTGTATTTGTCATTGGCATCATTGTCCTGTCTGGAAAAGTACTGTGAGTGAGAAAAGGAAAAAGACAGTTGAAAACAGAGGTGGGATATTGTACTGTATATTGTGGGAAATATACTGTAGGAAGAAGAAACTAATAACCAACCCTGTTCTGGTCTCCCACACAGGTGGAAATCTACTGTAGGTAGCTTTGCTTGATGACTTCAAAATGATCGTCACTGGCATGCAGAATTCTGAATCTTTTCCAGACGAGGGCCGCCGAACATGTGTCATTCAATGTAATGGGATGTACCTTCACAACTTTACTCTAGAGCTGGTTAAACATGCACAAATTGTAGGTCTTGGGATAGAAGATAAAATCTCAACAGATTCTAGGCACTCCACATCCTGAAGCACGAACACCTGGTGTACTGTATAGATTTGTGTCCATCCCTGCTTCTCCATCTTGGTTTGACACACAAATGCAAAATTTTCTGTAAGCATTACTTCAATTAATGTAGCACAACAAAATAGCTCTTATTTTTTAAAACATATTTGCTGTTGATACAAGGGTTAAAGCTGATTATATTTTTGTGGCCAAGCAAAAAAATCTATTGGCTATATGCAATATATGCAATAGCTAACAATGGTTACAAAGAATGAAGATGAAAAGTTGCTTGTTTTCTTTTTTTAGGAAAATATTGATTTTGATTTTAACAAGCAACATCACAAAAATAAGATGCAAAAAAGTTCTGGATTTTCTCATGGATTATTCATTTATCTGCTCTCACTGTAGCACTCTGCAAAATTGCAATCTGCTCAGCAGTGTTTAATTAAGGTCTCCTGAGGAGACAGGGTGGCCACTGGCCACAATGACAGAAGAACTCTTTAAAAATATCCTGAAAGACAAACTGTCAGACAGAACAAAACCGTCAGCATTAAAACAATTTCCTTTGATTTAAATCTAGTTTAATAACAGAATGTCAGTATTAGAACAGACGGACTGCTAACAACTACCCATACACTAGCTGGTTGGATTGAGTAATTTATTTTTTTTAAATGATCCTCTTAACAAAGGATTATAACTACAGGGCTTTATTTAGCATGTTATTTTTTTTAGATCACCAAATCTCCTGTATTCAGTATTCCCATCCCTCCATTTTGTAACTACTTCCTCCAGTTTAGGATGGCAGTGGAGCTAGAAGACTTCAAGGAAATCCTTTACGAGTATTCAAATCCTCAAAAGCACTGACAAAATCAACCCAGTGTACTCCTTCCGAATGAACAGTAAAACACAAGCCAGAGGGCACTTGCATTTAAAACCAACCATGACCCAACCACTTACCCAAGGTGTTTCTGCTCAGCCATGTTATTAGAGCCCATACCCAGGTTTCTTTCAAGAAATGGCTGGCTGGGATCCTTGGATCAACTAACTACTAACTCCCAAACATGCAAGTTGGGTCAAATGGCCTTATTTGTTACCTTTCTTATGTTTTCATGTGTTAAGACTTCAGTGAATATTGTGTGACCTGGGCACAATCCTGTGAATCCCTCGGTGATGACACCAGTTTAAGTGAAGAAGTGGCTGTTATATCTTACATTGTTGCCTTTTGGACTGTGAGGTAATAGAATTAGTGTATCATCACAAATTCCCCTTTCCTGCCCACAGACCATTTATTTTTGATCCCAGAGTGGCTGACTGGAGCTGCAAAGTCTGCGAAATGTACTTGTGTTTCCTCCTACTCTCTTGTTTACCAGCTCTCTTGCCGAATATACTGTAGAAGGGCACCCGCAAGCAGCACAGTTTTAAAAAAGCCAAAAAATCTTGTTCGGACAATGGGTTTTGTCAGTACTTCAGTATCCATTCAGAACAGAAAAGCTCTAATTATTTTGCTGGCCAGCAGCTTTGGATTTTTTTCAAATTAAAACAGTGAATGTTATAATAATAATTGCTTACACTTCTATAGCGCTTTTCTGGACACTCCACTCAAAGCGCTTTAGAGGTAATGGGGACTCCCTTCCACCACCACCAATGTGCAGCATCCACCTGGATGATGCGACGGCAGCCATAGTGCGCAAGAACGCTCACCACACATCAGCTATCAGTGGGGAGGAGAGCAGTGTAATGAAGCCAATTCATAGATGGGAATTATTAGGAGGCCATGATTGGTAAGGGCCAATGGGAAATTTGGCCAGGACACCGGGGTTACACCCCTACTCTTTTCGAGAAGCGCCCTGGGATTTTTAATGACCACAGAGAGTCAGGACCTCGGTTTTACCGGTTTTTAGTTTTTCCCAGGAGGTCTCCCATCCAGGTACTGACCAGGCTCACACCTGCTTAGCTTCAGTGGGTTGCCAGTTGTGAGTTGCAGAGTGATATGGCTGCTGGCCATAATGTTGTTTTTCACTGTAGCCTTAATCTGAACATACTTCTTGGCTTTTTTGATAGATGCTGGGAATTTGGTCTCCATCATCATGCAAGCACTTTGCCACTTCACAAAATGGTCAGACCCATTTTCAAGACATTTCCTACAGTGTCACCTGCAATTCCACAGTTTCTCCCAGCAGAGGCAACTCTCACAAAACGTCCTTCCTGCCAAACAGATCGCAACATGGATGGCTTATACAATGATGTTGCCTCGTCTCCCTTCACGCAACACTGTAGTCGAATGTGATAATGTCGAAGTCATAGAACAGCACCTAGAGCCTGGAGATCACTTGGACTGCTTAAGCAGAACAGTGCCTTTCAATAAATCTAGCTGTAATCTTTAAATTAAACATTTTAGAGTTACATGTACAGTACATTAAACCCATCAGAGGACTACAGGTTTTGATTTTTTCTGGGGCATTTTAGAAATCTGAATTGGAGGTTTCCATGCAAATGGAAGAATGAGCTTTTAATTTTAGATGATATAAAGGTTGTATTTAAGGTAAAGCTATTGCTAGAAATAGGAAATAATGCACAGTTCAGGGGAAAATCGCAGCTCAAGAAAATAAAATAATATATTTAAATTGTTACAAATGTATTTAAATTGTACATCCAGTACAATTCTGGAATTGTGCCTTTCTTTCCAGATGCTGTAAGAAACTGAACCTTTCTGCCTGGATACACTTATACAATATTTGAACTTCTGTGTTGCCAGAACACTGAATCATCGGGAACAGACAATGAAAATACACAGCTTGCTGAAATTGTAAGGACCTCTCCTGTAAGAATACTAAGAAAAAGGAGACAAACGTCCTACTGCTAAGTAAACTGTCTCATAAAACCCATGAACAGCCACACTGGTCTAAGATGTCTTTGGGATAAAGCCAGAAAATGACATAGAGAACACGTTTCATGCCTGTTGAAGGCTTTCTTTCGTTATCCTGAACTTAATAAATCTATTAGTGAAACACAAATACGACTTGTCCAGGTGAGGCTCAGAAGGAATAGTAGCCATGAAGTAAAACTTAAAAAAAATGCAGCTGTGGTTATGCGATGAGGCTGTTTGGACTAGTTAGACTGTATCTTAGGATCTGAGAAGCTTATCCAGCAGTTTCTTGAAACTACTTGCTTTAATAACATAGCTCTGGAGCCTCATGACCCTATGTGTTAAATCACCTGTTCTCAGGTGATTTTAAATGCGTTTCCAAATATACACATCTTTTTGTTTCCCTGTTGATTCTGAAGAAATCCACTGGGCTCACTGTCAGGACCTTTGAGAATTTTGAATACTTTAATGAGAGCCCATCACAGTCATCTCTGTTCAGGACTGGAAAGACTCAAAGTTATAGAAGGACATTCCTTGAAGTCCAGGAAACTACCTGGTTATACATCTGTTGACTAATTCAAGAGCATCAATGTTTTTGTAATGTGGTTCCTAAAATGTTATATTCTAAATTAAGTCTTACTAGCACACTGTGAAATTATAATGAAATTATAACATTCCTTAAATTATATGCTTTTTACTATGTATCTTAACATTTTGATTGCTTCCCCACATTGTCTAAAATACATAAATAGTGTTAATATAAACATTTCAAGTCTTTTTCATAGGCAGGCTCTTTAAACTGCAAGTTTCCCAGTTTATACAGTAGGATGCTGTTTGTTTGGAGTTTGTTTGTTTTCCCCATGTTCATTTGGGTTTTCTCCATGTGCTCCAGTCTCCTCCCACACTCCAAAGACGTACTGGTAAGTTAATTGGCTTCTGGGAAAATCGGCCCTGACAATTTTCATTCTAGCTACAAGCACCACACAGAGAGCACCCCAGGTCTGTTATTGAACCCATGGTCCCAGCTTTGCTATAGAGCAAAACTTACCAATGAACCACCTTGCTACCCATTTTACCATCAATTATGATGACATTTAAGGCTACTGGTATAGTGGAAAATCTGACAAGAGTTATAAGACATACTGGTTTGGGTGTAAACCATAAGAGATTTAGGTGACTCAAATCTGCCAAATTAAATCTGGAACTTCAATGGTCAGATTAAATGAGAACTGAGTTTTGGTCATGCCCATCTGAGTTATGTCTGGCATAAAAATGTGAATACTGAGAAAACACTCTTTTCACACATTGTGTTTCATCTATTTGTCATGTCGCCCTTGTAAAGAGAGGGAATCATGAACTCTAGCATGTACCTCAAAAATCTGGCCAGACACCAGGCTCCATCTGCCAAGAAGCTCCCTCTTGGCAAAAACAGTCATTTTAGCACAACAGTGATGGAAACCACGCCTCCAAATTGACAAAGAGATGGTTAACAGCAGGTAATATATACAGTATGTTCTCTGCATCTCAAACTGCAGATTTGTGGTTTGATCTCAAAAAGTCAGCTCTCGAGCAAAAAAACCAAAGGGCCTGAAGGAACATTTTTGCTTGGAGAAACAGTCAAAAATCAACCCTCAAAAGTGCCAGGACCACACAACACATCCATGCCAAGAAGAGGGTTTCCAAAATACTAACAGTGTTGAGAATAAATGTGACCCTTGTGTTTTCTGGACTTACATTTGGAAAAACAGACTTAGTTCTGTGCAATAACATAAAAATTGCACTACACTTTCTCTTTTTTAGGGGGAATTCAATTCGTAAATGTTTCTGCTGTATGTTTTTTTGTTATAACTTTATCAAGGGCTTGTGCACTGTCTGTATGCGAACAACAAATTAGAATTAGTGAAGTCAACCTTAAGTCCTTGGGTTATTGTATTAGCCTGTGCTGCACTGACGGAGTGCTGTAAACCTGGTCTGTAACATTGCCTGTGTGAGGCCTGTGTTAGACCTGTGTGGGGTGTGGCTGATGTTTGAATACTTGCCTAGAGCACATCTCTCCCTGGCAGTGAGAGTGGTAATGCTTGCCTAATCCTGCAGTGAATGAGAGCTTTGCTGCAGCAATTCTTTTATCTGCTAGTGATTCCATAGGGGATAAACGTGGTGCTGAGCCAGCGTTCTGTGACCTGAAATGTTGTGGATTACCTCTTTTATGTTTGTTAAGGACATTCCACATGCCTTTTTAAAAAAAAAACGTGGGTGGGACTTGGCATCTTTGTAAACCATGAATGCCATTTTTTAAAGGCAAAAATACTGTACCTTAATAGGAGAAATGATGACCTAAGCCCTCTAGTTTCATTTCCTTTAATTTTTTTTTTTGTCAGAATGAAGATCCTGCTTGTTGAAGCAAACCAAGACCAAAAAACATGAAGGTACTTTCGGTCAGTTAATATTTTTTTTGCAGAGAAGAGACATATTGAGAATTAAGGGAAAAAAGATATTTGAATAAAATTCTTGAAAGCTTTTTGCATATGTACATTTGTTTATCCATTAGTATGCCATTTTGCACATTTTTTGTAGAACTGCTTCATCCATCCACCACACCATTCCCCAAAAACATGAACCGCATTATTTTTCTGTGTCACAGGCATTAGATTTGCATTTTATTAAAAGGAAATATTTTCATCATTACAAATGTGTTCAGATAGCTTTATGTTTACAAATACATGAGTAGCCAAAGGGGCTTGAGGAACTAAATGAGAAACGTTGAATGAATGTGTGTTTTGTCCACGGAGCTGAACTATTTGCCAAAGGTATGCTGAACTTGGGTGGGGCTAATATATAGTACCAAGAGGTAAATGCTCAGGTGAATGTATTTAATAAACAAACCAGTCACCAGGGCACTGTTGTCAGTGATTTTAATTCTAGAGTCACATTTGTGTTACACAGTAATTTTTTGATTTCCTAATTAACCTTTCTAATCTTCAGATCGTAGGCAAGCTGAGTGACTTAAGTCTTTCAGATGCAATCAGTTCTGTACTGCCTGTGGAAGAATACTTTCATTAAAACATGAATACTTCCAGAACCCATAAAACAGCCTTACAACTGCACATAATGATAGCCTTATCCACTTGCTTTACAATAACCTCACAGGTCACATTAATATTTCCAATCAGACTCTTACAATGCATTGTAAGTGTGAGAAGCATATCTTACACGACTGAGGAAAGGAGTAATCATTGTGGAGAGGTGTATAGCCTTTGCAGCAGGCAGCCAGAGCAATTGCTGGTAATGAAATGATAAATGAGTCCAATCAGTCTACATGACCTCCAGCCAGGTTTCAAGGCCTCATTTGTCTTCTGAGTTCACTGCCATAATAAACCACCAGTCTTGCACAATACTGACACACAGTCAGTATGCTAAGACTTATAGGAGAAACATCTTCACAAGACATTTCTTAGCAATTCTTAGCATTGGCAGCTTATTTGCTTGAAAAAGTTAAAGACTAAAATACTAACCTTATTGTGTGTGGAGCATGTTCATTTGAAAGTTTGTCTTTCGGTTATCCTGAGGTGGGGTTACTTTCACAGTACAGAGTAGCAGTATCACAATCACCTACCTCCACCATCAGAATCTGAGCATGGCAAATACATTTATGCAAAAAAAGTATAATAGGATTAATGTGAATTACAAAGTGGATGCTCTGACTGAATGGATAGCTTTAACAATTTATAATCTACATCAATTGTACTCTAATGGAACTTCTACCCCTTATAGTACTATAATACAGTATATTAGCATATCGTAATGCATACGCCCGACATTACAGGTTGTGCGAGCCGGCTTACCAGCGCGGACGTTACCGCCCTTCCCTGTGAATAGCAGGGACCACAGCCATCAGGCTGACGGGAGATTTCCCTTTAGCTCAACTGGCTGGGTCCCTGTTGAGTGACGCCGGAGGCCCAGGTTCGAGTCCCCAGCGGTGGGGGGGCCAACCTGAGGTGGTAGCGGCGAGGGCGCATACCCACGTGAACCCAAGAGTGCTACAGTATATTCACACTAGAAATGTCCTCCTGTAACCTACCAAAAACAGAAAGTTAAATAAAATGACTTGATTTAGATAAATTAATACATAAAGCTAAATGAATTAAAAAAAAACCAAAGTACTGTAGTTCAAAAACAGACTTGTGATCATTTGCTTATGGCATGTTAGCACATTCAGTCCATTACAGTGGTAACAGGTGTGTGCTACTTACAGAACCTGCCATAGGAGCTCTGCTCTGTTATGCACCAGTTAGTTGAATAGTGGATTAAAACATTATGATAACCAATGAGGATGTCATGGTGGAGCAGTGGCTAGCATTGCTCTATGTGCTACCAGGTGCAGGTGCCCTGGTTTTAATTCCTGAGGTCCTGAGTGGAGTTTGTATGTTCTCCCTGTGTTCACATGGATTTTCTCTGGGTGCTCAATTTTCCGCCCACAAGCCAAAGACATACTGGTGGATTAACTGGCTTTTGGGAAAATTGGCCTTGGTGTGTGTGTTGGGTCATTGTGTGCCCTTCAGATTGGATAAAGCTATTGAAAAATGGAGGGATAATCAATGCCAGCTGGTTGGTTTTGAAATAAAAATGAAAAACAACCAGAGCAATTTTTTACATATACTCTACCATATATTGTATGCATTAAAATACATTTAATTAAATTTATTTTTTTAAAACTGAAGAATTTTATAGCAGACTACAAACTGATCGAGTGTATTAGAAGATTAAATTGACTCATGTGCAGCTGGTCACACATGCAAGTGACTGTTATGAATATAATAATACAGAGAAGAAGCAGCAATATATGCCATATACAAACTAGAATGAATGTTAAAGAAACGTAACATTTATTTATAAATTATATTTATTAAGACAAATGAAGTGGTAAATACGACAACTTCCATACACTGAAAGAAAAGATGCATGTTGAATAAGAGGCCTCATTTGCAACAGAAATCTCATGCTGCCCATCTGGCAAAATAAGTAATTCAAGCTCATGCTATCAGACCAAGAGAAGGTTGTTTTTTTATAAACTAGAAGGATCACTTCCTGCTGGTGCACTAACAACAATGTACAGTATAATGTTTTAGTGTAAAAATATCTTTTGTAGACGGAAAATATATACATTTTGAAAGGATGAAATTGCTTTTGAGATATTTGTGAAAGGGAAGTTGATCAAATTTCTTGAGGCCTTAAAAGGGATACCACAGATACACAATAAAAGAACAGTCATATAATGTACCTACCCCAGCAACTACAGTACACAAGACTGCAATGTGCTTTGTTGGTCCAATGACATTTAACTAATGCAGCCTATAATTTATTAAATATGAATTA
Source organism: Atractosteus spatula (assembly GCF_055471065.1). Taxonomy (NCBI): domain Eukaryota; kingdom Metazoa; phylum Chordata; class Actinopteri; order Semionotiformes; family Lepisosteidae; genus Atractosteus; species Atractosteus spatula. Next base: position 26,120,895 of record NC_142713.1, on the reverse strand, counting down.
ATTAACTAAGATGTCATCAGAAAGAAATGTTAGATAGCCAACACATCAGTGTGCTATCATTCTTTATCTTGTGTAATTATTTCATAGTTAGTTTAATGCATTGTTACGATATACATTTCTCCCTTTTTATCCTTCTTGTACACTCATTAAGAGCTGCTCAGCAACCTCTAGACGAATGTGGGATGCCTGAAGTGGTGATAGTAATGGGTATTGAGGATTTATAATACTATGCTGCTACTTGTAGGCTTTTAACATGTTTTACTTTTGAGGCTTAGAATGATATTTTGCTTTGCCTTCCTGCGATCCTTAACCATGTCGTTACCATAAATGAAAAAACTGCTTTGAAAGGACAAATTAAGTTTTCACAAAGTGACTGATTGCTGGTCATAGGTTTCCTGTGAATTTAATAAAATGCTTGAACCCCCTCCTACAGAAAAAGAATCACAACAGAAAGAAGTCCAATGGTGGTCTTAAAAATACTGTAACTTCTCTTTACACTGCATTCTTTAAATAACATCTTGAAACCTCTTGAAACAAAACGGTTATTGCAGTTCAAATGAGCCAGAAGTCTGGCAATCGATTTCTGCTTGTGGTCTGTTGGTAAAAACAACTTGGAAAATGACTCTTCAATAAGAGAAAGTTTGTCCCAAGTAACCCTGGTGCCAGAAACATGCTCAGCCATAGATCCTTGTAGAGCTTTGGCAGCTTTATTATCACTGTTACATCTGTAGCCTCAGTCATTTCACAGATCAGAACAGAAAAATAATTGTAATAATCCATTAACTCATCTACACTTTTTCCTGAAAGCCAGGGCTGTAGGCGCTGGTGCTCCATCCACCCATACATTTTCAAACTGCGTCATCCAATTCAGGGTTGTAGGGAACAGAGCCTATCCCAGCAAGCAACAGGCTCAAGACAGGCTACACCCTGGACGGGGTGCCAGTCCACTGCAGGGGACACACAGACACACACACTCACATCAGGGCCAATTTTCCCAGAAGCCAACTACCTGCCAGAATGTCTTTGGACTGTACGAGGCAACTGGAGCACTCAAGAATCAGGTTCACAGCACTGCGAGGCAGCAATGTTAGACACTGCAGGACTGTGCCACCCGATGTTTAAGCTCTTTGCCATCAATTTTAACTGAATGACGGGTATGGTAAACTGATGATTTCCAACTATAAATGACCACTACTTGACAAAAGCAGTCATACAGAACACTCAGGTGGGTAGCTGCGTCAGCATGCGTAGGCTGCAAAGGAACAAGTAATAGGTTTATTCCATGCTGAAAAGAGAAGAAAGGAAAGCACCCACATCCTTACAACCGAAGAAGGCTCCACAGACGAAACGTTGCATGTCCTTTCTTCTCTTTTCAGCACGGAATACAAAACATTCTCCTAACTTCAGAATGTGTACACTAATATCTTCACGGCAAGAGCTTACAGAAGTCACAGATACACTCTTTTGAACATTCTTGGGCTACTAAAGTACATGGAACAGTTTTCCACCATATTAAAACAATTTTATAAACTGGATCACATTTACAATGCTTGGTATATAAGACTTTTTAGCATTAGAAAAAAAGAGCATTTTAAGTGTCGTCGACTTTCTCAGATTGTTTTGGCCTTTATTTCAGGGCCAGAGGCTTCTGGAACATTTCTTTACAATTACTTTATTGAGTCCTGTGGGTTTGATGGGAACAGTCACTACAGTTTGGACTTATATGAAGAAATATGGCAGCGGCTTCACATTTAGAAAAATAGTCTGTACTGCCAAGAGCTCACTTTTGTATCTGATTGTCGTCATCATCATATGACACACAAAGATTTTGTATATTCCAAGCAAAAAAGAAAACCTCTCTTTATTCATTGATTTAACCGGATAAGTCAATTGAGAAACAATTTCTTGTTTACAATGGTGGCCTGGAGGGTACTTATACAGCTAGGCATTTTTCCAGAGCAATTCTGAATTACGTACGCTGTTCAAAGGAACAACATCAGAGTCTTATCTGAGATTTGAGCTCATGACCCTCTTGTCTGATGCCCTCACCACTATTCTGTGTTGTGGCACTCAACCTTAAGTTTTAAACTTATACATTTTTAAAAAGGTGAACACCATTTTTAAGAGCCTATCCTCCATGAAATAGGTCCTTGATTTAGTATGGCTTCAAAATTAAACCATATAGTTTTTGGTGCTTAATATCATACACTAGTTCAGGTTCATCGTGATTATGTTGAATATAGGTCTCTGAATAAATGATTGTTAAATTGTTTTTAATAACAGTAAAAACAGAACTAAGACCTCTGGATTTTCAGAGGTCAAATCCAAATGTTTTTAGAAACATCTATGACTTAAGTTAGTGGACACTAGCCATCAACAAATCACACAACTTTGTGAATATCTCAAACAGAACAATCACTTAGATAAGACAATAAATATGTGGTTCAATAAATAGCAGGCAAAATTTATAGGATACCTGAATATAGTAAAAAAAAATACTTCTTATAATGTACAGGAATGTAACTTTCACATAACTTTAAAGGATAACTATTTGTACACTTGACTTTTATATACAGAATCAGAAAATCTTGATGTTACATTAATGAGTGCTTAGTACAGTGTATTCATAAATTGAAACAGAAGCCATTTTCAAAATAATTAACATCCATAAAAAGACAATGTACAAAGGTCTTCAAGTTGCAAAACAAGTAACATTTTAGCATTTAGTCACTGTCTTCTGATTCACATTCTACTCCAGTATGAGTCCTTCTGGAGCTGTGAACCAGAAAGTCGAGGGACACCAGCGTATGCAGACACTGCAGCACTGAGACCAACAGCTGATATTTACAGGACACCGACTCATTAAAATCTAACCAGCCACATATTTGGCCTTTTATTTTTATATCACGTGCGAATTTTGTGTGCACTTCTAAAAATTGTCTGTTTGTGCCCTTTTCCCTATAAACACTTCTGGGTATGTTCAGCACAGCTTCTGCAATTATATTGCAAGCTGTTTTGGTGTCGGACTCAACATCCTGCTTGGAGTACAGTTTAAGGTAATGGTGTAAAAGGAACTCAAATACGCCTCCTACTGGCAAAACGCTGCCTGCTTCTATTAACGTCTCAGGAGGCTTTTGGTTGAATACTTGGCCCATAGCTTCAAAATTACCAAACGTGATCCTGCAGCACTTCTCTAGCACATTTTTCACTGGATCGCTGAAAAGAACTGATTTTCTCTGTACTGTTGGTTCGTTAGAAGCATCAATTGTGGGTCTAGACCGTTGAGGACATGGTCCCGATTCAGTGCTATCCTGAGAGTTTTCATCTGAGCCACGACCACTGATGTTGGTTCCATTCAGTGGACCACTGCAGTCGTATCTTTTGCTTTGAAGCTTCCTTGGCTCTCTTTTCACTGTTCCTTCCATTCTCTTTTCATCATCAACTGAAGCACTGCTGCAGTGCAATTCTCCAATGGCAGGGCACTGATCATCATGGCAGTCACTGCTTCTGTCAGCAGCTGTGTCATTACCTGACTTGAGAGCAGACTTCAAGCTACAGCTTGTTTTATGGGCGCCTCTTACAGAATGCTTGCTGTGTAAGCGGTGACTGTTCCATAAACAAACAGGCTCACAGGCTTGCTGAAGCATTCGGAAAGCACCCTGGAAGGCAGACACATACTGTTCCGTCAGACCAAGAATAGGTCCGCAGAGAACTAGACAATGCGAGTTAAAATCAGTCTTATTCAGGAATCCGACATGAGCATACCTGTGTGATCCAAGCAAAACAGGTTTGCAAAACGTCATGGTGGCTAGGTGTTCTTGTCTAATGTGTGGTATATCCCAACAGGCTGCAAGCGGCAAAACTCCATTAAGGTGGCAAAACACAGACAGCTCCTCCCCCTCTACACATTCCAAGACCGATATACCTCTTAGTTTTGCATGGTAAATGACTAGGTCAGATTGCTTCACACTAGATAGTATGAGCTTTACTTGGTTCCGTTGTAAAGACGTTATCACTTCTTCCACTCTGTTACTGATCCAGCTATAACAACTCTGGAGCTGAGATTCTGATCTGAGGTGTAGTGTTGTGCCGGAGAAAGAAGGCTGAACAGGTTCAGTCACAACCAAGGCTTTAAAATGGCCATCTGCTGGGCAGTACACCGTGAAATCTCTGTGGAGGACCAGTCCTTCCAATATCCTTGAACAGCGTACAGGGAGACCTGTTACTGCTGTGTGAAGCTCTAAAAACTGTGTGCAGATTAAATTTAGTCCAGTGTCCCTTTCCTGTTCACAGTTACACTTGAAAAAGTAATCACAAGCCATCTGACTCAAAAATCTGCAGTCCCCATTGCCTGTTTTTCCACAAAAATAAGCCTCCATAAGCAAATTCATTTGATCTTTACTCATGGTCTGGCCATTATTAGAAAACAAAGATGTGACGTGCTGACCGAAATGCTGCTTTATAATTCCATCCAGTACCTGGGTCTGAAACGTAAGAAGACAGTTGGCCACCTTTCTTACTTCTTGACTTGCTTGCTTTCCTCTGCCTGAAGAGTTGTGACAGGTGGTTTGTCGCCCTGTGCCCTTCTCCACTGAGGCCTGAAGCCCTCGAAGCAGCGCAGACAGGAGCAGAATGAACGACTTGGCACCGTCACCCGTCATGCTGCAGTGGACAGAAACACAATCCACCAGCACTCTGAAAGGGGGAATAACAAAAAAAAGAGTTTTTAAATTCCTCTGAACCAGAAAAGGCCATGTAGTTTTGACATATTTTACTCAGATTCTCGCTAAAACATAAAATGAAAAACAATATTTCCAAGTGAAAAAGCATAACATCAAATCCCTCTTAAAAAATAACAAAGCATTCACAAAGCATCAGAATTTAGATTTAAAGATATAGGTTATGTATTTCTACACTGAAAGCTCTTAAGGTCCAATATCACAGTTTTAAAGTAAAATATTTACATGGACCGTGACATTTGGAACTTCCTAAAATGTGGAACCAAAACTAAAACCATCAGAGGTTCTATATTATATGCATTTTATTCTATGTGAATTTTGTTTTGAGATGTTTTCATGCAGTACTTAAAAATTAACTCCTACAGTCTATTGCAGGGCTTTAGGGTTAATTGAAACACAACTGTCACATTCAAACACATTCATGTTGTTAAAAAGTTGGGTAGTAGCAGCAGTTTAGTTCACTTATCAGCATTTCTCATAAATGCACAGAAACCCAGATATCTTTTCAATAAGCACCTCTTACCTCCGTGGAGAGATGTGACAGTCACTGTCGTCGGTAACTGATCTGGATTTACCAAGTTCATTTTTAACGATGTGCTTTAATTTTAACTTTGCAATTTTGGAGTATCACATTAAAGACTCAGCAGCAGTCATCTCTCCCTATTCACTGCATCTTCATAGATCTGGCAGCTGGTATGAAGTTGGCTATGAGATGAGAGCTGTCCGGGGAATGGGGGAAGGGGTTTATAAAGCAGTGTTTCGCAATAATCTCAGCTGCACAAGCATTGTGATCATTTACATTTACTTTAGAGTTTTATATAAACTCTAAAGTAAACACACTATCCTTTTTAAAGTGAAAAACAAGTTACGCTTTCACTAAACATGGTGAATTCAACCATTTTTAAGTCAGCAGGATGGATATTTTGGTACATAGAGCTGTCTAGCCATTCATTTGTCTGTCTCATAACACATCACTTAACTGATCCGTGTCAGCTTTTTCTTTTAGTCCAACAAGATTTGAGCATGAAGTGTTGCCAGTCAAACTGATTAAATGCTTAGACACACATAGATGAACTCAAAATGCTTCAAATTTGAAGTGATTCAGTAAGTTATCTGTATGATTACCTAGCTACAGGATGATCCAGAAGAAGAGAATGGAGAATCTTCTTTCCATCACGCGTTAACAGCACCTCTCCTGTGGCTTTTGTGAAAAGCACCAGGCCTCCATTTGGTCCAAAACAACGAGAGACAATAGATTCCAGTGTTTCAGCTATCTGCACAAGAGTCCCAATATCCAAAGACTGCACACTTTTCATCTTCACACTGTTACACTAAAACCAAATATAAAGAGTTTTAAGTCACAGATGTTATATAACTGTGCTAATCCAACCCAGAACAAGACTAATCAGGAATATCCTATTTATGATAAACACCTTCTGCTACAAAAATGGTTATTTTAATAATGAGTGGTAAAGCATAGATCCTAAGAACAGGTTACATGCTTCTATACAGGGGTTTACTTGAATTCACAGACCTGCTAATTGAAACAAAATATATGAAAAAGCCAAATGTTTAAAACAAGAAAGTTAATGCCACTCGAAGGCATAGGAGCATCTGTTTTATAGTGGGAGTATACAGTATGTGAGGGCTCAAAAGCAACAAAATAAAAATAATAAAAGCACAAAAGAGAATTTTGGCTTAATCAGTGGAAATTCAATTCACTCAGTGAAGATTTTAATAAAATACAGAATTTCCAAATCAGAAAAAAAGGTTGGCATTTGGAGGTAAAACATGATGAAAGGGGATTTTTTGTGCCCTCACCAGTATTGACCTTTCCAGAAAGAAGCTTCAACATAAATTATTCAAACACCACTAGCCTGTAAACCTTCAAGCTGGTAGACTCCAACCCCTTTATCAAATTGAATATTATGAACTCAGTTTTCCTTCAGATGTCACCCGTGCCTCAGGGGCTTTCTGTTCATTCAATTCAAGTGAAAGAATTTACTTTGTACAGCGGTCACAATTCAATTAAATTTCATGGGATGAAAGGGAGCATAAAAAGACATAAAACTAAACCACAAAAATGGATAGATTTTTCTTACTTTAAATTTATCACTAATGCTGAGTTAATCCAATCGAACTAAAAACATCTCTACAACTACTCAACTGTCCTCCTTAAAAATAATTGCAATTCTTTAACATCTGTTAGCGTTTTCTTAAAGGGCTCTGCAACGCTCAGCACTGTAAAGAAAGCAAAGAAATACTTTTTTTTCACCTAAATACACTTTAATTTTCCTGTTGGAACTTTTCTTACACTAGGAAAAATGACCTTTTTGTGATCTCAATGAAAACATGACTGTTGTATCTTTGTATACAATGACTTTCATCTTTACCATATTTTTTTTAGATTTGAAATTGTTTTCGGTTCAGTCTAGATTGATACATTACCATGATTTAAGATCTACTAAACATTTCACTTGTTTTTACATCCATCTAGACCTGTTAATCTCATTTTTAGTTTGAGAAATCCCCTCTAGACTGGAATTTAACTGTATTCCAAAATAGAAGTTAGGATTCTCATTGATTGCTGCAGTAGTAAACCATCAATCTAACCATTTTTGGTTGTTAGTTGATTAGAAATCACTTACAATTGTTTCTCCAAGAACAGAATTTCTTTTAAGAAGGAGTGATTGTTGTGTACTTGGGGCTGCTGGTCCAAGATGGTTGCACACGCACTGTAGGTGAGTCCCCTACTCTTTATAAAGTGCTTTTGGATCTATTGGTAAGGCAATACATTCATGCAAATTATGATTTTAATTAGTTAACAAAACAAGAATATTATGTTTTTACATATAATTGTCAAATAAATTTTACATAAAGAAGCATTCATTTGTTTCTGATATTTAACATCGAAATTTGTGAATTACCAATATTCTGTTATGTGTTTGAATCTGAAATGAAAAGAGCATATTTTAATATTCATAAATGCTCAATTCCTTCTTCCAATTACTATCAAAATAAAACTTTTGATAATGTCTTATGTTAAAGTTATCGCAAAATGTCGCAATATTATTCAATTAAGGAAAGCATCTTCAAAATGTTACATATGCGCCCCCTAGTGGAACATCCTGAATGGAAACGGCGTTTTGTACGCAGTAACTAATACTAGTATTAAGCAAACGAGTCAATTGCCTCCAAAGAAACAGTAACACAGCTTATTACACTTAGTAAACATAATTTAGGCTCAGTACTTTATTCAGAGAACAGCAACAAGACGTAGCTATTCTATGGGCTTTGAGTTTGTCTTATATTGCATATCTTTTAGGTTTCAAACTAATGAAAGTTTTATCAGTTACTGTACATCCCGCAGAATATTCGCGAACAATGCTGCGTCGACAAAAAAAAATGGAATTAGAAATCTGAAATCGCTGCAAAACCGTCAGTTAATGTTCCTTAAAAGTAAAATGAACATTTACTGCGACAAGACCGGTGAGTTTATAAACGCACTGGTCACAAGGCACAAAGCACAAAGCAATGCTATTTTACCATTAACATCTCCAAGTGTGAAAGAAACATACCATTTGTGAGCAACACGCCTGAGTAAAATAAGGTCCCTTTGTTTTAAATATGCCAGATCAACTCCACCACCAAGCAAACAAACGGCATGTTAACCTCAGCCTTCAGAATGGATAACTGCAATCCTGTATTCTAGAAACAAAATACTTCCCTTTCCTGTGTGCAACTAATCGCTACCGTATAACATGAAATAGATGCACCCAAAGGACACAATTGCATCCTATTGATCAGCTTGTTCTAAGGAAGGGGGATATTGAGCTGTAATGGAGCTGTGTAGGAAACAACACACTCTTTTATCTTTTATGTTTCATTATGTTATACATGTTGGGGATCCGTAATTTTATCAAAATGTATGCTGCCGTCCACATAAATGGAGTTCACAACGAAAATTCAGGAGGTATGACAGCAGCCAAATTCAACCTCACTTCATTTAGAATAATTTGTAATCACATCGCTGACACCATTTCCTCAATTAAAAGATCCCTTCTCATTCATCTTTTGCATTCCCCGACCACCCCATCTCGGTATTTGCATCTAGCCCTTGGTTAATTACCCACTCCAGAGGTTTGAGCCAAATCTTATGACTAACCGATCAGAAAACATTGTATTGTATTATATATGTATTATATAACTGTGTTATATATTTAATTCTTGGGTGTTGGGTGTACTACCCGTGAATTTGTAATGCCGGTTTTTCATTGATATTTTCATTAAAAATGCCACAATAATGTAGTGCATTCATGATATTTTATGTTTAAACACAAATCTATATGGGAGATACTGATGCATAATTGTAAAGTGTAAAATATTTATATGCACAATTTAAAGATCTTTAATGCACCCCTAATCAAGATGCTGTGTATTTTAAATTTCATATGCAGTCCCACTTCTGCACAAAAACTCCCCAAGAAGAGCACCGTCATGCTACTGTATGGTTTTACGTTATACTGTATTTTCATTGGTGTGAGAGTGGTTCCGTTTTTAAAGCCTAAAACTTTAAACTTTAAAACCTAAAATTTTAGTTATGGGTGCGAGGATAACAATTCTACAATTTATTAGAATTGATGGGGGCGGCGGTGGATTTTGCATTTAATACAGTATCTTCTGTGCGTTTGTGTGAGCAGAAAAATTTAATTTGTCACGAATACCATACCCTAATCAGAAGAGTTGCGGGTGTATTATTAAACACTAGTAAAATCTGAAAAAGTTATCGGTTTTTCACTGTCTCCTTCTTAAATAGGAGACCTCCACAGCATGTCATGATAAGGACCACGTGACTATCACGACTGGCACCTTGCTTCTATGGCACTCTGGTACCGCTGTCGCCACCAAGGTGTCATATCACGATATACCCAGATAGGACGTGTCGGACTTTGAATCTTTGGGGGCGGCGTATCCTGTCAGGGTATGTCATACCGCGATATAATGGGTTCATGTCGCGGGATGGGGGCGGAGCATTTTGTTGGGCGTGTCTATTCGTGACGTATGGACTTCCTGCCGCGATATGTAGACAAAGTGTTTGTCGGGGTATGTCATATTGCGATATATGGACTTAATGTCGCTACAGTGGCGCCAGGGTGCCATGGAGGCAAGGTATCGTGATAGGGATCGCGATAGTAACGCGGCTGGTATCGTGATGCGTGAACCCCTAACGTGAACGCTGTTCACGTTGTGAACGCACTGTGGATGCCATGACATTCTTTGTCTTCTATTCAGTCTTGAGCTCAGTGCGACTTCTCTCAGATTGATCAGTTATTGGAAACCCATGGATGTGTTACTGTATAGTATTCTCAGTCTTGCTAAATTTTACCCAATCATGGCCCAAACTGTTCACCAAGATTCAGGCCGGGGGTTTAGCCAATCACAGGTCTGAGAGCTGTTCAAGCTAGCAGCGACAGGTGGATCAGCTTGTTTACTGTCAATGATAAACTATTTTTAAAATGCTTTACTTATTTGCAAAATAACTACATCGGCTTATTTTTTTTTATTTTGATGTCTTTATTAATTCACAATGTCCTGTATTCTTCTAATTAAATACATTTTTTAATTGCTGTTTTCTGTAATGAATACATGATATTTGAACAATCTTAATCGTATAATTAAGGTACTTCAAAAATGAATAGAAATGTAAAGTCTATGATCATTACATCATTATGCTTGTGCTTTCAATTTTTTTTATTGTTAAATTATATAGATCTTGAAACCAATACCTAAAAATGTGAATATGGGCACTCATGTTGTGTTGTACCAGAGGTAATTTGGAAACTGGTGTTGTCAGGACACAGCAACGGTGTCCCTTCACCAATAAAAGGAGTACACAAGCAATACATTTTCGAGAATATGGTTAAAAATTAAAAGAGAAAACACCTAACCCCGTGGTTTTCAGACTATGGTACGCGTGCCACATGTGGTACGCAGAGCGCCCCCAAGTGGTACACCAGATGACCCTGGAAATTTGTTGTGTGCACTGAAAAATTGGGATGGGTTTTCACACGCGTGCTCATGTTGATCATTGAGATTTTCTGGGGGTTCTATGAGAAGATGACTTGTAGGTGGTACTTGGATGCTTTGGTTTGATCAGGGGTGGTACTTGGTCCAAAAAAATTGAGAACCACTGACCTAACCCAATGAACTAACATAGTAACTCCTCCCTAAATGTAAGACTGTTTATTAGTGTAAAGGCTGAAAAGGCTGGGGTCAACTGATCAAAAGATCACAATTGAAAGATCTATGGTTGTGACCTTGCTGTTTTTGTACGTCACAGAGTGACATCACAGTCAGAAAACGAAGGAGCTATATTGAAATATATTGAAACATGCACCCCGTCTGACCAGACCAACTCAGAAAACAAATTGCCCCCATTGTTTTCATCACAATCAGGAGTTAAAGTACCGAGTATGTTGTTACCTGCAAACTTCCTTGTAAATAATCACATGATTACCTGAAAAAACAAGGCACTATATCTCGGAAACGAAAGCACAAATCGGCACAAGCGCAGCACTAACGAATGCGGTGGGTTTCGTCGTTTGTGCTGTTTGTAGGGGTGCCAACTTCACGGAGCTCTGTCTCTGTTATGATAACACTGTTGGTGGCACCTTGTTGTAGCCTCACCTATTCGCAAGTAACAAAACTGAGTGTGTGGGAGGAGAAACTTTCCTCTCTAATTAAGACATGTTCCGTCCTGGTCTAGGAGGACACCTAATCTTTCTGCAGGTTTTCATTCTTTTTATTCGTTGAAATGCTTCAGACACACCTCCTAATTTAAAGGACACAAAGCAGCTCTCCCCCCATCTTGAAATGGTGTAGAAGAGAAATTGTGGTGAAATCGAGTTGTTAAACATACTGTATAAAGCGATAAAATATTATTTTTAATGTAAGCTAACATAAAAGGGAAGCAGTGCTGACTGCAGCTGAATTCAATTCAATACTTTATTCCCAAGGCAGTGAGGATGATTGGAATTTGTCCCAGTGCGGCCCAGATATAAAATAACAAAACACACTTATACGTACATTAATCAATCAATCAAAGGTCTATTCCACTTGTATTTATATTCACTACCATTTACTACTTGCAATACAGAATCCAATACATTCTGAGGTGCCTAATTTCCTCTAGATAGGTGCTATTACTGCATGTGATGCTTTGAAACTTGTTCCCTCAGGGGAGAAGTTTAAAATAGGGGCTGTCGGGGTGGAAGGGGTCTGTGGACACCTACTTATGCAGCTGTCATAAACAGAGGCAACAGATGGAAGATTGCGTCCCTCTGTTGCCTCTGTTGATTTTGGATATGCTGCATGCAGTTCTTACCAACTCTTTCCTCTGCTGAACAGTTGTATTGCTGCACAACACTGTTAAGATAAGATCACTTTATTGGCCATATACAATTTCTTGTATTAGGAATTTGTTTTTTCGCATACCCCATCTTGCTCTCCAAGTTGACACACAGACAGGGAGAGATGCTTGGGGTCAGAGCGCAGGGTCAGCTACTTATAAGGCACCCCTGGAGCAGTTGGGCTGAAGGGCCTTGCTCAGGGGCCCAACACAGTAGGAGTCCTCTGCTGGCCGCAGGATATGAACCAGCAACCTTCCAGCCACAGGCGCAGATCCTTAGCCACAGAGCCACCACACCGCCTTATTGAGAAGGTGACCATCTGCTGAAACAGTAACAACAAATAACACAATTAATAGGATTGGCTTTGAGAGACTGCATACTGTATGGCCTCAAATGTCCACACCTTGTCCTCATAACATAGGACAACTAATCACATTATCTGTTTCATGTTCTATAGAGAAACCTGAGTTAAAATAATGTAGTTATGAACCTTTTTAAAATTCTTAACAAAAGGATTATGTTTTGATTTGTTACTTTGACTTTCAAGGTTTGTGGTGTTTGTTAATATTGAAGGAGATTCCCAATGAAAAGGCTTCAAAGTAAAACAAATTCTGCATTTTTCCAGAGCAGTGGAGGTTTCTTCAGCAGTGTAGATCACTCTCGAACTCCTGTTTTCCCAACAGCTTGCATTCTTTGCTCCCTGTACTGAACTGCAATAAGGAGCTACAGCAATGCTAACTCAATAGACCGGCTGCTTTCTATAGATAAATAAAATCTGAGTGAATAAACTACAACAACTGCAAAACCGATTTTAGTAACTAACTGCTCATTGTAAAGGTTAAGGACATAAATAATAATAAAAACATTTTCTATATTTTGGTATCCCTCTCAGTGGAGAATGATTGTAACCTATTCATGATTACCTGAAGGTCCAGAAATAAGTGATTATACAAATTCAGAATAGACAAACTCTAAGGGCATGTGTTCCTGAGTAGGAAGGATGATCCTGGATTGCTGATCTGGTCCAAAACATGTTGTACCACTTTTTCATCTTATGTGTGGTCTTTGTATGGTTTTGAAAGCTAAAATGCTCGCAGAAGACTCTTAAGACTGTAGTCTCCCATAAGATTGTGTCAATTTAGCACTTCTTAATGTTGGAACACCTTTGTCTGCTCTCCTCTTGACCTAAAGTCATGACTGACCTGGAAAAAAAAAATTTGCATTGGAAGTCTGAGTTGAGCATACAGATGACCCAGCAAAACTGATGCCAGATGATCATCTCCTTCATGCTCGTCAGGTTTGCCTGTAGGAAGATGCCAGGGCAAGTTTGTCCACCGCAGGACACAAAAGGAAACTAAGGGGGATTACTGAGAGCAGCTGTCAAGGTCAATAGCTTCACTTCTCTCAAAAAGAACTACATTCATTATAAAATATAATAATCTGTGCATTAATTACCTACCAGAAACCAAACAAGCAAGATGGACTAGATGATGGTTATTCTGGCTGTGCTTGAAGGATCTTCTGCAGGCACCGTTTATATTATTTTCCTTAGAAAGCTGTACAAGCTCGTAAGGAGAGAATTTAAGAAAATCCTATAATCGAAAACTGCTGAAGAGATGACATGTAAGTTCCATGATTTGTCATAGATTGCAGAAGGTTTTGAAATGTTTTATAGGACAATGCAAAATGCAGGCAATGCTCTAATTTGCTGCTCCACGGTAGATTAATGGATTTCATCCTACTAGATTTACTAAAAGATATACTATCTGAAATAATTATATAACCCTGTGTCACATGATGACAAGTGAGTCATAAGTATCAACAACTTAATAGCAGAAAGCTGAAAAAACATGTCAGACTGCTTTTACAGAGATGATAATATGTTGTTAAATGTACTTGCTTGCTCCATTTTAAAATAATCTGGATGTAAAGGATTATAGTAATGATGAAAATTGTCAAAACAACATTATTACATTTTCCATACCACCCAGGGAGAAGAACAAGGCAGAGATGTATAATAATACTTCGTAATCAATCATCAGGTCTTCAGGTCAATCCAATTTCAGCATGGGTGATTTAACATTTTCTCCAGTGTAGAGCAGACCATAGTACTCCACATACCAGAACATTTTAAAAGGTACTATACAATCTTAGGAGAACTGCAGCAGACAGACTCCACTTTTCATCACCCCAGCCCAATTTCAGCAGGAATATCTACGTCGGTTTTTGAGTTATCAAAAACAATGCTGACAATATTTGAAGCACCAGTTTAAACAACACATTTAAAACAGTCTCATTAGCACATAATTGCAAAAGTATCAATGAAATGTGTCTACAGATCACATACTATTTTACATTGGTGTCCAAAACTCCAGTTTATTAAATATTTTCCTCTAGACCTAGTGAATAGGTTTTCAGTTCAATACAAGCACTTGAAGAAAAGGAAGAACTTCACAATGTACAGTTAACAGATTTCAGTTTTATGTAAAATTACTATTTAAACTAACAGTAAGAACAATATTTAAACTTGGCAGTTCTTTGTCCCCTATATCAAACAAAGGTACAGGAAACAATGACATGATAATGCAGATGCAAACATTTATTTCAGTGACATGTTCAAGACGTACTGTTTGCTTACAAGAAGTGATGCTGATTTCCAAATAAATATCACTATTGAGAACAGATATGGGTCAGACTTTTACCGAAAATCAAGATCCCTCTTCATTTTCATGATCAAATCTACAGATGTTTAAAAAATACTGGTGCTGTAAAATTATTATTGACTATAAGCGAAGTATATTTGGAAAAAATAGACACAAAACAGCAAGGCAGGGTAAAAAAAATGAACAAACTGATACAACAAATATGTGAAAACTGAACGTACTCTCCCCCTCAGGGTGCCGTTTCAGGTAACAGTGAAAAATATCTAATTAACAAAAGAAAATCAGGCTCCAATGGCAGGAATAACTGAGCAGAAATTCTGCATTGTACACGGACACATGGAGCAACTCTCTCGTTCAGGAGACGTCTCGAAGGGTTTTTATGGCACAACCACTTGACAGACATTATTCATGAATCCTCACACACCCTACATCAATGCTTCCTGAAGGCACTGTTTGACAATAATTCATTGCACCACTCTACATTCTTGTTTTCTGCAGTGAGCAAACAGGTATTCGCACATTAAAGACCACAGCCCTGCAGCAATGCACTGTGCTGTCAGCAACTCAGAGCTACAAAGTGAGAGAGACTGGTAAACAGTATTTCTACTTCCTCCAAAAATGCTACTTTAAATACAGTATCAGTCTATTAACAGTTCTACTATATGCGTATGTAATTATGTCTATACAATGTTTTTGGCTTTTTCTAACAGATTTTTTCTAACAGATTATTGACATTTAGCATGTTAAGAATGGAATAAAGCATAAGGAGTGTGTCTTACAATTAGCTGCTACATTAAAAACAAGTTAGATTATCCAGCTTAACTTGACATTTTCTATATTTTAACATTCTTACAACCGAATGGGGTAAATTCTACTACTACATTGTAAAGCCATATTCTAAGAGCCCGCAGTATTTACTGTATGAACTATGACACAGAATAGTTACAGTCACGTTGTCATTCCATCTTCTTAAAAAAAACCCACAAATATGTAATAATGAGAACACCTTGAAGTCTTGATTTTGGGATAGTTTTCATATCTATTGTTTTTATTGCTCTAAAAAACGAAGTTACTGAAAAATGTTCTGGAGCTGATTCTATAAGACTGTATTTGTTCCAATAATATCCAAGTCTCTAAACAAATCCCATGCAGAACAAAGTGATAATACTTCAGTTTTAAAAAGTATCAAGTTATTATTTAATTTCACAACTGGCAGAACATCAAGTAATAAAAAATAAAAAATGCTATTTTTTGCTCTTCCTTGATTTTTGGGACTTTGCAATGGATGCTTAAATTAATGTAAGTGAGCTGTTACATCTGCTGAATTATTTATTCGATTCTCAATGTGGTGTCAAGCTGAATGAAGAAAACAATGATCAGAAATGCCTTCAAAAGCATGTTTTTCAAGGCTAAAAGCAGAAAACTCTGGTCTGCCCAAACCAGGCAAAAGATACTGTATGATGGCAGCATCAAAAAGTAGCTTCTATGATAAGGATCCTGTTAAAAATGACAAAAGAAAATACTGCTTATACTACTCATTCATGTTTTCAAGCTGAAATGGAATGTTTCCGTTTGCAAACAACCTCTGTGGATACATACTGTATCACCAAGCTACAAAAAATAAAAGAAGTAATAATTTTTAGCCAAAATAAAAACATTTTCAGTTTTTATTCTTTTTCTCTGCGGGGTCATGTATTAAGATGAAACCCACCAAAAATGTCACTCTATATTTTTAAGAAATGTAAACATTTTTCTGCTGCTAAAATGAGGGGATACAAAGTAACAGTTTTAAAAGTTTTCATAGTTGTGTGATATTTCACCTACAGTACCATCCTGTACTACAGGCAGGACTGAAAATATAGATCCCTAAGGGTATTATCAGAACAAGTACAGTACTGTAAATGTATTCATGCTTGTCACCAAATGTGCGATTCTGTTTTGAATAGCCTTAGGAAAATAGAGAAATCTAAAACTCAAACTTGTATAACAGAAAGCATAAAATAAACTGGATGACAATAACTTTTCCTCATCCTTAGCTTTTCAAGTGAACCCGTAGAGGACCATACAAACAACAAAACTTCAAAACAGCAGGCCCTCGATGTACTGTTACTGTAAGAAGGTTTCTTTTTAAAAGAAAGGAAACACAAAACAGGTTTCATTCATTTCCACTTTCTCCCCCCCCGCCCCCAGAAAAAGAAAAGTCAAAACGGTGCCAATGGAAAACATCCTGTGGCCTAATGCTCACAATACTGTTAATGAAGGCCTAGCATGTTTCTGGGGTACCAGAGGCAGATCACATCTACACCTTAGCCAGAGGCATTTGCCTTTCATGCCAAGTGTAGCACATCCTTCAATTCCCACATACCAGCCAGTACCTTACATAAGAAGACAGGATATTGAAATTTTTAAGAGCTTCATTCACTACCATTTTCAGTCAAGAGGGCCATTCTCGGAACTAACAAGGCTCCATTAACAATTCCATGTAGACCAATAGCTACCCTCTTGGCAGTGAAATATACGGAATGTTCAGGTATTATTACAGTGAGAAGGACATAATGACATTCCAATGTTGGTGGAATGACTCTTGTATCCACAGATATGTTTATTTTTGTGTTTTTAACTCGCTTTGTGTTTCAAACATTTCTGATTCGCTCTCCCCAGTCTGTATCTCCTGCATGTTCATTCTCTTTCAGCTGAAATGCCCCAGAGCTGGGCGACACTGGGCTACTTGAAAATGTAATTGATGAAGATTTGGATGAGGATGAGGAAGAAGATGATGACGTAATCCCGCTGCTGCAGGAAGCTGCTCTCGGACGGAGGCTGGCTAGCGAACGCTCGGCTACGTAGGGCGGTGATGCTCCTGAACAAGAAAAGAGAAGACAAATAATGAAAAAGAGAAACAAACAATTCCAGAAGACAACTTTAGAAACTGCCAACATTAATAACTAACAACCTTTTTTGGAAAAAAAAGCCCATGCTTCTAAAATTACAATAGTGTTAACATACCTGTTGATTTCCTCTTGTGTTTGTTTAATGGAGTCAATGGCACTTTGAAGATCATTGAGGTCTGTTCCTTTTTTCCTTAACCGTGCGCTATGCTTGGTTTTATGTCCTGAAACAGAGGTGATTACTGTAGGTAAGACAAAATTACATTTGCCAAGCCTGGAAACAAGCAAACAGGATTTGATCCTGCCTTAGGAAGAGGTGCTGTCTTTAACTCGAGTGAGTTACTTACTTTCACTTCCTGACGAATCGTGTCGATCAGGTTCAGGAGATGAGCAGCCACTCTCTGCGCTTTTGGGCTGATCGCTTTGCTTCCGTTTCCTTTTGGGAACAGTGACCTGTGACGCCAAGGTGGCCCAAATAGAAACACGTAATAAAAAAAGCCGCCACGTCTCGTAAGGCTTTGAAAAAGACACGCATGCGGACTGCAAGATGAGCTTTGCTGCAAAGCGTGAGAGCGTGCTCGCAAGTCAGTGGGGTGCTGTTGTGCACTGATCAAAAAAACAGGTGAAAAATGCTTTTGTAAAAAAAATATACAAAGAAGCATATTTTCATGCCATTGAGCCAAAGTACGCTTATCTGCATAAAAAAAAACATCTACATAAAATTAAACATGAATTTGTGGATTAACACAGATAAAAAAGCTGCATGATTGCACTGGTCATGAATTTGGCACAGCATGGGCAACAGAAAGACTGAAGCAAAGGCTCTTGCCAGTAAAATGTGCCAACCTACCTGACATTTGCAATTCTCCCTCCTTGCCCCTTGGTTACTGAGACTAATTACACTGCCTGAACGTACCATTGGTGTCCGGTGCCTGACTTTAGTCTGGATCCAGCCATCTTTCTCAAACTGAACCATATCATTCAGAGGGTCCCAAGGTCGCGTGCTGCAGGCACAACAACAAGTGATGAACACCATGTGACAGGACTACCATGAATACCATGAGCCTCAGCAAACTCCACGAATACTTAGTGCTTAGCTGTTCATTTTACTTTTCTGTTCATGAACACCGCTAAATGAACAGAAGTGCAAATGTTTGCAACTGCGTAGAGCCGACAAGAGAAGGTCCAACCAGACCCAGGGTACTGCCACAATGCATTGCCAGGCAGTGCCTTCATTTTTTTCACGTCAGCCAAACGAGTGTGGTGAAAAATGGGGCACAAGTGAAGCCCACATTTTGAAAATCAGCAAATATACTGTAGTTAGTAAACCACGTTCTCACATATTTGATAATGTGACTTCTAGAATTAAATTTATGTTAAACATAAAAAATAAAGTTGTACCTCAATAAAAATATAATGTATCACTCCAGTTCTATAGAATTTCAAAGTTTGAAACTATGTTCTCAGCAGTTTAACAGAAATTAACTTTGTTACCGTCACTGAATTTGACCGAATAGAAGAAAGACATCAATAATGCAACAAATGTTACCTACCATATGCACAGCTGTCTAAGAATGTAATATATTATAGAAACACACATACTGCAGCTTGATACAATTTTCTGACGTGTTGCCAAAACAGCTTTTATTACTGGTTTCCACTTAAAATCCACTAGATGTCGCTCTTAACACAGGCTGTAGTACACATACTTGTAGCAGAATATGCACAGAAAACGCACTACTAACAAAAATGGAAACCCAATGAAATGCTATTCAAACGGAAAGTGATTTTTTCAGTTATCAGATGTATTTGATAATAAGCAGGACGGCATCACCCCCTGTAGATATGTGTAAAACAAGTCTGATCGGAAGAAATGCTAAATGTAAATATTTTATACACAAGTCGTTGGGCGTAAGAACAAAACAGAGGAAAGGAAATATGTGTAGAGACAACAATGTTAGGAAATTTAACAATGTACATAATTAGTTATTAAATATTTAAGTTTTAGTATTAAGTTCTGAGCTAGAAGCCATACAGTATATTATTAAGAGGACAGGTGATGACAAGCTAGAATTCTCCAAACTACGGCTTCTAACCACGGTCCTCAAACTCTGCAGTCCAGCAGATTTGTTGAATGATACCATGTATAAAGAAGTTTCACACACAGCGGGGGGTTAAACCTGTAAAATTAATATGGATTAATTTGAGCATTTTAACCCATTTTAGCAGGACAAGCTGCTGCCCTAGCAAAACTGCTGGACTGTAGCCCCTGAGGTCCGGGGTTAGGAAACCCCTGTTGTTGTCATCTGTGAGGCATTCATTGTCAGTCTGTGCCTGGCGCCACGTACTCTGCATATCTGTAATGCCACTCTCCTGTTATGGGGTCTTGCTCAAAGAGAGAGGGGGTCCACTCCTCACACTTGGCCTTTCGCTCTCGAGCTGACTTTCTCTGAGCCTCCTCAAGGATGTACTTCTCATTGGTGGCCTCAGTCTGGTCTTTGTTGTTTATGGCGCGGGTCACATGTTGCCAAAGCCTAATCAAAAGACGCAGGAAAAAAAATAACATAAGCCTTTATGAACTGTTACTTCACAAGATAGAATGGGCACACAGGAAAGGGAAAGGCAGATGTCATGGGGTTTTAGGCCCATATGCTGTCTGTAAATAGATCCAGGGTATTTCTTCAGGTAGAAAAAAACATAAGCTATTGGTATAAGATGGAAAAAAACATATGTAATTACTATACCGTATATTAATTTGGTGGTATATTAATATTCTTAACACTGTGCTTTTTGAGCATTTTTTTGTCAACCTGACTGATGCTTAGACCCTTGATCCATCTAGCTCAGGTTAATAAAAACATAAGGAAGGTTACAAATGAGAGGAGACCATTTGGCCATCATCCCTGTTTGATAGTCAGTAGTTAACCAATCTATGGATCTCAAGCAGCTGTTTCTTGTAAGAACCCAGGGTATCGACTTCAACAACATACAGTAACTGGCTAGATTGTTCCATATGCCCTCAGCCCTTTGGGTAAAGAAGTGCCTCATGTTCTCAGTTTTACATGACCTTCAACACAGTTTCCACTTGTGTCCTTTGGTTCATGCTTTAATGTTTATTTTGAAGATATTTATTGGGCTGGGTGTGTCTACGATGATTTTGCATACTTGTATCAGGTTGTAATTGTCTCTGTTCAAGACTAAAATAGCTCTGTTCTTTCAGCCTATCACTGTAGGACTCTCTCAAGTCCCAGAATGTATCTGGTTGCTCTTCTCCAGACTGATACCAGAGCAGCAATATTTTTTCCTTTGCACAACTGTTCCTTTTGATCTATAGTGCTACATCTCCACCTCTTCCATCTCTCCTTTTTATAGAAGAAGGCACTTCTCTCTGGATTGCTGCGTACCCAATAATGCTGTATTATTAACGATCACTTTCTGCTAGGCATTTTTCTCAGATTCTAATAATACAATAATCACCTGCTAATGTATTAACTTCTATTTTTTGTATTATGTTTTTAATGCTTTTGGCATTCGGGTATGAACATTTACCTGATTCCTGTATTTAGTGGATCCTAAGCACCAAATTGTCACGATTGTAGTCCCTCCTCCTTAAGAGCGCTCCGGATCTTCCTTGTTTGTCTTATTTCCCGCACCTGCCCCTTGTTCCAGTCTCCTTCCTGTCCCTCTAAAAGCCAGACGCAGTCGCCAATCGAGGCTCTGCATCTGATTTCCACATCGTGCGAGCCCGGGACCTGGTTGCACCTGGCTCCGTTATGCTTTTAGCTTCCTGCTCCTGCTCCTGCTCCTGTTCCCCCCGCCGGTCCCGACCCGACACCTGTTTTTAATCCCTAGTTTTGGATGGATTACCCGGCCATGGACTTTTGCTTGTTTTTTGGATTCTCCCTTGGACTTATTCTTTGGATTGTTTGCCTCGGCCACACCTCCCCGGATCACCAGCACTGCATGGACACGCCCCCGTTTTCATCCCCGATTCCTGCATGACTTTTTTCCCCAGTTTTTCCTCACAATTCTGGATTGTGTCGTCCGCATAGGGTCCGGAAAGGGTTACACAAATCCTCTGAATCTCAGCTGTGGCACTCAATTGAGCCACAAGGACTAAATGCACTTTCACCAGTCAAGCTTTCCATTTTGGCACAATAATGACCCCTGCTGGCCTGCTGGCAGTACAGAGATGTCCTTTAGAGACGCACTTTGGTGCTAACTGCACCGTGAAGCACCGAGGGGCTTGCTGTTGTCAAGCTGACAGATGCCTCACTGCTCTGACAGGTGAGCATGTTGAACGAGTGTGGCCCAGATTCTTCGCGTACTTAATAAATTATATAGAAAATGTATGGATTTTCTGTACACAGTCGGTACTGTCGGAGATGTTAGAATAGCCAGTTTCATGAAGTTCATGTAAATGAAATCTGTAGAGTGAAACCTGCAGGGATGGTAAGCCTGGCAGAAGCACTGCTGTCAGTTCCCTCTAAGCGAAAGCACAAAAAAATGAGAGCTCTTACTTTTCTGACTCCCAGTCACCCTGCTCTTCTGGTGATACTGTGCATCTAATCAGCCTGTTCTGCCTCAGTTCAGGGGTGGGGTCCCAGAATGTCTCAGAGATGCCTGTCTTCTTGTCATTGATGAAGATTTCACTATCCTAAATTAATGACAGACATTGAAAATGTGTATTCCCTTGTTTGTATCCAGCAGGTATAAAGCACATACAGTAGGAAGCAGTTCCGCTACAGTACTACGCTAAAGCTACATGAGGAATGACAACTTACAATTTACAATGTGTAATTCCTAAAACAAACCAACCTGATGACAAACATTCGCCACTAACATTTGGTATAACAACAGTGGAAATCTGCATTTTGTTTCAGATTCCCGGTTGCCTCAAATAATTAATATTCCTTCCACAAATAGTAATGCAAATTACATGTTAGCTGCAAGCTGATTAATCTGTCCCCCCTCTGCCCTTAGCTTAAATTGAATGCATAAAGAAAAAGATTGATCACAGGCAGGACATGGTGATCTGATGGTCTAAAATAGCTGCCACTGTCTACTCATTGCTAAGCTTTACTTATTCTACTGATAGGAACTGATGAGAAGAATAATGCCAGCAAACATTATTTCATAAGCCAAAAACCCATTATAGAGGATATATTATAGAGACTGTATATATTAGAACTTTGCTGATGTAGTCAAAAGAAATTTGTATTTATATTCTTTCGGAGGCACCTATAATCAAATGATGGCCCTTTCCAATGATATGAATTTTTGCAAAATTACACTTTCCATAACCTTGGTCTCAATAGGATACAGAGGGTGCAGTCTTTCCTAATTCATATTGGATGAACGCTAGCATTTATTTGTTCTATAATTCAATGTTAAACCTACCGCTTGCGTTCATTTCCTCAAAGGATTCTGTAGGTTTTGAAAAGACCTATACTTTCTCAGCATACACAATAAATGTGCTTACCCAGTGTCCCTCCAGTGTAGCCAGCACTTCTTTCCCAAGTTTTATTTTCCCAGATACTTGATTTACACTGTCACTGCTGCCTAAAAATGGCTTTAAAAATAATCCAGTTATTATCTTGGCAAATTAAACAGTACCAGCACAATCATCAAAAGTGGCATGAGGCACCGTGGAAATACTACAGTTTGTAATAATTTAAATTGTTACATAATCCTAGATTTAAAAAAAAAACTGGATCCAGGTTTTTAGATGTGGCAAAATTTGTACAATTGGGCAATTTTACTGTTGGAGATTTTAGAATGGTACTTGCCAGTTTCATGAAGTCCTGTAAAGTTCACGTTAATGAAATCTGTGGGTTTACTACAGGTTTTGCTCAAACTGAATTCACAGTTCACATCACGAGTCATCTATGTTGATCTTCCTACTTGTTGCATATTTGTCCTAGGTTCAAATATTTCATCTGGCCCCATTTAAATGGGTATTTGCAGAGCTAGACTACTATGCCAGTACAAACAGCTCATTGCTGAGCATTGCAAGGAAGGTGTAATGAGCACCATGCCAGGCCTTTCTCCCCAGAGGAAGGCAATAAGACCTCTCAGACTGGGCAAGTCTCTTCTGCGGCTGTGTATTCTGAGGCTGCCAACCACCGCTGCAGTATCACCTCAGCAAGAACAAAATATGAAGGAGGGAAAGCAGTCTAACTTATTCATGGTAGAATTCCCTTTGCAGCACAAAGGTGTCAGATCTTCACCTTTAAACAGATTGAGTAGCAGATTGGGGAAAAAACATTCTAGCTGAGCAAACTTCCAATTACCTTCAGCTTGAATTCAAGAACAGCACTGTATCCTGTTTTCTCGCAGGTGATGTTTATTTGGCCTCCAAGCTCCAGGGTCATCGTACCATAAAGAATTCCTAAAAGGGAACTGTGCGTTAAAAAGACTCTTCATATATTAATGGACATGAACACAACACAGTGCAATCTTACTGTATAGAGAAAAAGCACAATACAATTTCAGAGTGAAACATTAGAGCAAAGGGGATTTTTTTTTCATTCCAGAGTCAGGATGTTTAAACCCTTTTAACAAAGTTAGAAGTTCCAATAGTTGAAATTCAGGTCAAACTTGAAATGAACTGCAGGAGGAAGAGGATAGATACTATACGCAACTATGCCATACTGTAGCTATCTGAAAAAAGTGGAACAGATCTACCTTTGCAATGTGCATATGGCATATTCATTATGTAATCCTCTCCTCTGTTCAGGAAAGTGAGTCTGGCTTCTCCATCCAGTATGGCAGATAAGGAGTTACCTGCAACAGGAAATGAGAAGATAGCCTTATTAAGATGTAAGAGAAATATTTAAAACATGTACTGTAAGTGTACCTGGATTGCAGCAGCAGATCACAGTTTAAGTTAACATCGCTCATGTGCTTTGTGAAATGTGTTAACAAATTACATGAATGTAAAACGTACATCGGTTCAGACTTAAAGGACTACAAAAATGAGAATTGGACCACAAGGGAGTAGTTAATCCATTTATTAGGTGGGTTAGCAATATTGCTATTTATCCAGTGTTTTTCCTACAACTGTGATACAGTTTCAGCATGTTTCTGAAATGCAACTGGCAAGACAAATAAAAAGTACACAGGCCTAATAATTCCATTTTATAAATAAAGACATGTATCACCAATACGTTAATGGAAATAACCAATTTTTAGTAAAGGACACAGTGGACCACTGTGAACTTATTACATTTTTCAGAAATTGCACAAATAATTGTCATATAGCAAAATAAAAAATACTGACAGATAAGCATAACGATCTACAGAGGATTTCTACGTATTTCATAAAGCGATGCAATTACAATGACTATTCACATCTTGGTGTGATTTTAAGGGAAGCGGGCAGAAGACTGCCATGTGTGCACACAAACACAGACATGTTTCAGATGCACTCACCATAAAACTTTGACTTGGCCAGGATGCTGCCACTGAGGCAAAACCCATCTTTTCTGTTACTTACATAGAAGGCAGACACAGGAGGGTGATGGGATACCTGTGCAAAAGAACACATTGTGATCACAGACTTCAACACCATCTCAGAATCATCACACAGCCTGGTCATCAAACAATTCTTCTTTCCTCCAGCTCCACTGGCATATGGTAACCACTGGTTACCAACTCCACTGGTAACCACATCACCTTTGGTTTAGAATAAACTTACATATGTCTCAAACACCCACAACTACATAATGGAACATTTCTTCGTGTACACCTTACCTGTTCACCAATATAGAATGTTTTGCTATTGGTCTTTGGATGAATCCATAGACATCTGTATGTTTCACCAATAATGGGATTGTAAGGTTTCTTGAGGCCCTAGAAAAAAAGGGAACAAAAAGGATATAAACCCAAAGATCTAGAAGCAGAAAAAGCAGGCTGCCCAATAAAAACATTACGGATACTGCACATACTGTAGCACATGTATCAATAATCTTCACTGGAAGCTCTTGAAAACCCCCCATAAAAATACAGCACACTGTAAGTCACCTTCAAGGGTTCATTAAAAATATGAAAAGTATCAACCACAACCACAAGACTGAAGCATCTGCAGTTTATTAACAGCAGACAATTTAACAGCAGTTCTGATAATTCATACATCCCTCATCAGTGAAACAAAATGTTCATTAACGAAAGGACTTCTTCTCTAAAGAAAGTCTCAAACATTTAAAAAATTTGTGAAAAGTACAGACATAATTATATTATACACATGCATTGGTAAAATGTCCTTGAATTTCACAGGATATTTTAAGATAGTAACAGAAACAGAAACAGAGATTATATCATGCTTTTTTGGGGAAGAGTATACTACATATTTTTGGAAAGATATTTCAGTTAAAATGGCCAATGTCAATACCCATACCCAATAAATAATATAAAAGGGCATTAAATTAAACAAACATAACAAGGCTCTATATCATAACTAAATGATAAAATACATCCATCCAATGTATCCAATGCCTCTTAGCTCATAAACTGTTCTCTGTATAAGTGTATGAGGGCTTATTTTGTAAATCCACTGTTGTCTTTTATGTCTTTGTGAATTATCAATATAATTTCAGTTTTGACTACATCCTCCTAATAACATTGGAGCTGTAATGCACTAATGTTTTTAATTCTCAGACTGGTATTGTAACTTGCTAATTACAATTTTACCCTGTAAACATGAAACATATTTTTTTTATATTGCAGGTCCCCTGAATAAGAGGGTCTATTAAATGATAAATAACAACACTAATAATTAAGAATTATTAACACTCTCAAACAAAAGCAATTCAGCGTGGCAACTAAAGGGATGTGATAAGAGAACGGGAGGAAATTCTACATTTAAACAAGGCAAAAATTACCTTTGGCTTTTTGTAAAATCCAGACAAATACCACTTCACAACTTTTTTCATTCGGTTGTATGCGTTTTCTTCCACAGCAGCTCTACAAACAAAATCCATGACAAATCAGTTTTAATTATTGTATCACTATACAGTGGTGTGAAAAAGTGTTTGCCCCCTTCCTGATTTCTTATTTTTTTGCATGTTTGTCACACTGAAATGTTTCAGATCATCAAACAAATTGAAATATTAGACAAAGATAACACAAGTAAACACAAAATGCAGTTTTTAAATGAAGGTTTTTATTATTAAGGGAAAAACAAAATCCAAACCTACATGGCCCTGTGTGAAAAAGTGATTGCCCCCCCTGTTAAAACATAAATCAACTGTGGTTTATCACATCTTTGGAAAGCTGAGTTAAATTTCTCTAGCCACACCCAGGCCTGATTACTGCCACACCTGTTCTCAATCAAGAAATCACTTAAATAGGACCTGCCTGACAAAGTGGAGTAGACCAAAAGATCCTCAAAAGCTAGACATCATGCTGCGATCCAAAGAAATTCAGGAACAAATGAGAAACAGAGTAATTGAGATTTATCAGTCTGGAAAAGGTTATAAAGCCATTTCTAAAGCTTTGGGACTCCAGCGAACCACAGTGAGAGCCATTATATACAAATGGCGAAAACATGGAACAGTGGTGAACCTTCCCAGGAGTGGCCGGCCGACCAAAATTACCCCAAGAGCTCAGCGACGACTCATCCAAGAGGTCACAAAAAACCCCACAACAACATCCAAAGAACTGCAGGCTTCACTTGCCTCAGTTAAGGTCAGTGTTCATGACTCCACCATAAGAAAGAGACTGGGCAAAAATGGCCTGCATGGCAGAGTTCCAAGACGAAAACCACTGCTGAGCAAAAAGAACATAAAGGCTCGTCTCAGTTTTGCCAGAAAACATCTTGATGATCCCCAAGACTTTTGGGAAAATACTCTGTGGACTGACGAGACAAAAGTTGAACTTTTTGGAAGGTGTGTGTCCCATTACATCTGGCGTAAAAGTAACACAGCATTTCAGAAAAGGAACATCATACCAACAGTAAAATATGGTGGTGGTAGTGGGATGGTCTGGGGCTGTTTTGCTGCTTCAGGACCTGGAAGACTTGCTGTGGTAAATGGAACCATGAATTCTGCTGTCTACCAAAAAATCCTGAAGGAGAATGTCCGGCCATCTGTTTGTGACCTCAAGCTGAAGCGCACTTGGGTTCTGCAGCAGGACAATGATCCAAAACACACCAGCAAGTCCACCTCTGAATGGCTTAAGAAAAACAAAATGAAGACTTTGGAGTGGCCTAGTCAAAGTCCTGACCTGAATCCGATTGAGATGTTGTGGCATGACCTTAAAAAAGCGGTTAAGGCTCGAAAACCCTCCAATGTGGCTGAATTACAACAATTCTGCAAAGATGAGTGGGCCAAAATTCCTCCACAGTGCTGTAAAAGACTCATTGCCAGTTATCGCAAATGCTTGATTGCAGTTGTTGCTGCTAAGGGTGGCCCAACCAGTTATTAGGTTTAGGGGGCAATCACTTTTTCACACAGGGCCATGTAGGTTTGGATATTTTTTTCCCCTTAATTATAAAAACCTTCATTTAAAAACTGCATTTTGTGTTTACTTGTGTTATCTTTGTCTAATATTTCAATTTGTTTGATGATCTGAAACATTTCAGTGTGACAAACATGCAAAAAAAATAAGAAATCAGGAAGGGGGCAAACACTTTTTCACACCACTGTATGTCTGTTCTTGCTTGCATTTAGCTAAACTTTGTGAAACTCAATACACATTTTCATGCATATTGTGACATGGAATGGTTAGCTAACACAAAGCAAAAGTAATAAATCATTATACATGCTAGCTGCTTTTACGAAATATTAAATATATTAACTATACCAGCTACCCCACCTTCTGTTCCTCAGAATTTCTGACACACAAAACCCACCCTGTATTCAGCTTCATTGGTATGATCCTTTACATAGCTAACAACATAGGAAAAAGCTTTTTCTATATGCCAGTGCACATACAGTGTACTGTGCTTAATGGAGAAGTTATTTATAAGAGTGCGAAAAATGGAGAAGAGCAGCATTTTTGATATTGTAAAGATTCCTTCAAAACATCCCATATTCCATTTATAATTATGATTTTCCCATATGGCCTATTTGTAATTTATGTTTCAATTAGGGCAAAATAAAAGCAACTGGACAAAACTAAACTACCCTGAATTTCAAGTACATTCAGAACTAGATCTGAACAGACAATAATACAACTGATCATAACTTACTTTTTTACATATTGGGGAATACAACAGGTAAAAGACAACAGGCAACAACCATGAGTGGGGTTATCACTACTCAACTAAGCAGTAAGGAACAGCAAACACGTGTAGCCCTTCTATGTTTAGTTTTATTCTAATTAATTCCTTAAATACAGTAGGTTGTGTACGGTAAGGACTAAACAAGTGTTTATGTTATTTATTAATCAAAGATCACAAAACACTCAGGGGATGCTGGTAATAAAAGCAATTATATTGTCAGCAGTAATTTCATGGTATCCTTACTCAGTGTGCACTCTCTGATCAAGAGAAACAAACGTCTTTATCATTGTGAGCAGAAAATTGAAGAGAATCTAATAAGAGGTGATGTGACATTTCTGCCTAGGGTTAAAATACATCAATGAATCCTCCTTATTACAGACGACGGACAGTCTTAATTTGGTTATTTTCCTACATAATGCTATTGATTTAGTTTTTGAATACTACTAATTTACCTTTTGTGTTCATTAATACATCTGATATAATAATAAGCAAATACACTGGAATGTATTCTTCCAAATTTTCAGCTATAATTATTTTAGCCAATGTTGCAAAAGTTTGGAAAATCATTTTTTTCTTATCCCTGGGAAGGCTGTTTCATACAAATGCTGTACCACCACATACTTGAACATGATAAGGCAATAATTCCTATTTGTTCGCAAAAATTTAAAGTGCTTGTTTGAAGGTTTGGTAAAGGAAGCTGAGTGAACAACAGTACGTTTATTAAATGACTACTGTATGTATTTAGGTGTGGTTTAGCCACAGACATCTGCTGGGCACAGAGTGTAGCCCACAGATCAGTTTGAATTCACTCAAAAGATCAAGCTTGGACCCAGTATTTGAGGTAATGAGAGCACCTTACTGGAATGTCCCCTTGACATTTCCATCTCTGCTGGTGGGACAAACAGCTGTGCAGCCATTGGCTTCCTGTCACTATTTATCTATTTATCTTTCAGGGAAATAAGGCATCTTCATTTATACTGTACATACATCTACGATTCTAAGTATCTCATGTTTGATAAGGCTAATAAAGAATCCCAGTTGCTTAACGTATCAAAACTTGAACTCAATAACTGGTGTTGCTAACACAGAAAGCAACAAGAAGTTTCTTTAGATTTTAACTGACGACAACATGTATCCTGGACGCAGAAGTCTGTTCTCTCAGAAGACTACAGACTGTATTTCTGCTATCCATTAGGGTACGGAAGTACTCACTCAGAGAGGAAGTCTGCATGGTAGTAGTAATCGGAAAGCTTGTCCAGGAAGGAGCGAGGCTCCAGGATGAAGGTGGGCAGCACTACCTTGGATAGGTCCATGCCTGGACGAACCTGCTTGAGCAATGTCCATATCAGACTCTTGTTTTCCTCCGACACTGTCTCTGTCTGTGAAGCCTCTCCAGCCTGCAGCACGACACAAAACCAGACAACTATAGATGGAGAAGCAGCAACTGTGCATTGTACCCCACCAGCACAGAACATCATTTTATCTTCTGGAATCGGATTTTCCTTTAATGCTTTATGTTCTATTGAGTTTCAGTTTCAGTTGTGGTGACTGATAAATAGCAGCAGCACTGCACTGAGTTTTGAATGATCTCTTTAGCTTAGTGACTATACTGGAGCGTGTTAACCTGCGATCCACAATCAGAACCACAGACTCACTCGCCATCTTTCCAGAAGAAAGTGAAAACCCATCTTTTCAGGATGTACCTATCTCCATATGTTTGTGACCAGCCCTCCTTACTGACTATGCTCTTATGTTACTTCTTCCTGTCTGAAGCAGAACTGAAGCTTCTTAGCACCGTGTAACATCCAAGCACTTAATTAATGGTGCGCTTACTGTTTTATGCATTTTTATTATATTTTATGCTATTTGGGGCTCTTTAAGCATCCTTTGCATCGTAATGAGGTGTGATTGTAAGTCGCTTTGGAAAAAGCGTCTGGGAAATAAATGCATGTAATTTAAATGTAATTGCTGATTCAAATAGTGAAATGTGGTTGATGAGTTGAGGTGCTGGTTAAATGTAAACTTCACCCAGCTGAGTGGGACTCGACAAGTGCTAATTAAAAAGCATCCATTTCAATCAATCTGAATCCACCGTAAGCTCACTGAAGCCACATTAAGTCTGTAATGTACTCCATTTTTTACAAAAACATAAGATGTATGAAGTCACAAGTCTTTGAAACAGTTTTGATGTTCTGCACAGAATATAATACAATTTCACTGCTGAGCACTGTTGGATGACGAGACAGAAATTATTTAAGAATGGTCTTAAGAATGATGATTTAAGAATAATGGCTTGACATTATTTTCTAAGATTCCTTAGAAAATTCCTCAAATTCCTCGAATTTTAAGACTAGAATCTTAATCCATTATTCCCCTTTTCCAGAAAGAAACAAGTGTAACCTTGAAAAATGTCTGATTTTCTGTGCTGTAAATGAGTGAAAAATACCTCAATTTAGCTTTCTTCTGTGTCAATTCAAAATGTACAACTTACTTAAATCACAATCATGTTTTTATTCTAATATCTGAAGGTAATGCACAGTTCAATAGTTCAATCATGAAAGGAAACCCTTCTGATGAACGTACTGTAATAATGCACAAAGCTGAGAGAAAAGGACCAATATTCTGGAATAGGAAGACATTCTTAGATCTTCATGCTTTCATCAATCAAGACACACAAAGTATTGAAATGAAAACACAAAGAAAAAAATAATGCGGTAAGAGGGATTTCAGATAATATAATGGATTTAAACCTGACGTTTTAATTAATCACTTGTCCATCTATTCTCCTGATTAATTGCACTATTAATTGGAAATGGTATGCAAACAGCAGTTTCTATTCCCATATCTGATCAAAAAATAAACAGATGATCTGACTGCTCATTATAACAGACCTTGGGAGGACACATTATTCAAATTTACTTCAGGATGAGAAGAAAATCAAATAAAAGTAAGTGCCAGTGGCATTCCTCTTAATTAGCAATTAGACCATGTCTCAATTTTTCCATTTCATACCCATTTTTCACATTCTCACTCATTTGATACTCCAACAACTATTTTTTGAGGTCAGCAAATGGCAGAAAGTTTCTACCCCACAATTGTACAATGTACGTTCAAGGAGCTTTCTTCTTATTTCATGAAGACTTTACTATTCATGTGCGTTACCAGATCCATCTCTTTTCTTTGCATTTCTCACCATTATGGGTATATTTCTATTCAGCTCTGCCTGGTCCCCACGTAAAAGGTGTCCAACAGGCCAGCAAGTCTACAGTATATCCTAATGCAGTTCATCCAAAGCCAGTAAGGGGGATCTAGACAGATCTTAAGTACAAATGTAGAGCAAACCCTCATACACATTCATACAATACTGCATCAAAAGATCCTATGTTTCACATTAGAGGTATTCAACCCTGGCGCTGGACAAACCCAGTCTTATAGCTTAATATCCAATTTATTGAAGGTTAGGAAAATTTGAAATAACTGATTAAGGAAGAGGCTTCTTCAATTAAGCGAAGTCTGGTCCTTGAGAGCTAGAACGTATTCTGATGTTTTTTCAGAATGATCTCTAAAATTACTATACCTAATTATATTATTACTGATTTGCCTTAGCGGATGCACTTATCCAGGGTTAGTTATGTATAAGGTGTCTTAAGAGATCACAGTTAAACTGTTCCAGGTTGTCAAAACTCATTTTATGGTTACCTATAAAATCTGCTATATAGTAGTTCTCTAGGACCAGGGTTGGAGACCCCTGCTTCACACACTTTACTAATACATAATGCATTGACCCCATCATAAAACACTCAAATATACTGCTTCAGTTTCCCCTATTTCAAAGCATTTTCAGTCATTATAATGCTGAGAAACAATAGTCATACTGTTTATGATGCTTCAAGATTAATTAATCATCAATCACACCTGTCAACCACTGAAGCACAGTGAACAGAAGCCTCTTTTAGCTACTGTATAATGTCTGTTTGCTCAGGTTAAAGCCTGCACTAGACAAATGCCTTAGTAATATGAGCACAAGGGTTACAGATTCTTCTTCATTTCAAGAGACAATTTTAAAGTACAACAGACATACAGTATTCCTTTGTTTAAAACATTTTTTTGTTTTGTAATTTTTGTATTATCTTATTCACAGCAAATGACTCATTTATGTATTACAATAACACCCATTTCATTTAAACGATATCCAATTTAGGTGGCTGACATTACTTGAAGTGAACAGAACACATCTTCCAACCTCACTACACTCAGTACACTAGTATTTGCAACATAATGGCAGCATTAAAGCATTTGTATTCATACCCTACGCATGCCCTGTATCCCTGATATTCTGAGGTTAATTAATCAGATCAGAATTACGCAGTAGGCTTTCTAAATTAAATGAGGGCAGTTAAGGAAAAACAAATTATATATTTTGATGCAATTGCATACGCTTCTGAGAACTTGAACTCCTTCTTTTGCAAATAGATACACATTTGGAAAGATTAAGTTGTGGTCTGAAATACATCTCACCCTCTAAATTTGTTTAATTATAGAGATTAGGATCAGGTGATTTTTAATTAATGCTGTAGCACTCTCATGACGTAAGATAGGCAGGTACTGTACATACTGCATATAAATGATACACTTAGGGATGAAATGACCACCCCCTTGGTTATCTAGGATAATAAAGAACCACATTAACGTAGCTTTTGGATATTACACCACTATTACAATAATAAATGTGTGTGGCAAGGGACCTGTGCAGACTCATCTTGGTCAGGCCCAAATCTCCTGGTGTGCGGCCTTATCTCACCTCTCCCAGCTCCTCGTGGGACTGCTCCACATAGGTAGTCTCTCTCAACATGTCATTCGGCTCCGAATCCACGTACGAGTCGTCCTGCCTCTCAGAGGTGTCAGAGTCGCTCTCCTCACTCTTCTCCAGCCCGTCGTTGTCCGACTCCTCGTGGTCCTGTTCGTTCTCCCGGTCCGACTTGTCAGAGTAGAGGTCGCTGTCCTTGAAGTGGTGCCGTTCAATTTCACTGTCATTGAACCTGTGGCACATACCAAGAGGGAGAAATGTCTCAGATATGATTCTTTAATTTTCAGAGTGAGTTTATATCAGTAGAAAGTGTGATTCTCGCAAATCAGATTAATTTAAAACTGACTGAATCAGATTCACTGACTTGGTATAATTAAATTCTAACATAGTAAAAAACTTGAATTTCAAGCTATCACAACTAAAGGCAGAATTTCGATAATACTGTTACTGCCTTACTGTCGTACTCACTAAATCAAACATCAGCTTCTATTGTATGTAATATTTAAAAACACAACAGATATTGGTATACTACAAAAGGGTATACATGAATAAATACTCAATGCCATAAATTGTACTTTGAAAGTACACTCTCTTTGTCAAGTACACTGGCACATCCATCTGTTGAAGTACTAAATATTTCTTTCAGTATTTGCACACTGTATGTGAAAATTTTCAAGCATCATACAGTATATTACAGTATGAGCTTTTTACAATGTCTCATACACAGTATAAACACGGAGGAGGCATATATGATTCCTCAATATATAGTTATAATTCTAATACAAAGGAATTAAGTATAATAGAATGTGCTGAAGTTATTCCGCAGTTTTCTAGTTAGAGAAGAGTGATTTAGGAAATGAATAACATCTGAGACTTTTGCCTCAGATGCTAAAACAAACAAAACCCCAAGGATTTTTACTTTACAAGGAAATACAATCAAGAAAAAATATACACAGTAACATATTTGAGTCATTTTCTGACAAATGGAGTAGAACAGGTTTTGCACACTGCTGTGAAAGGATGAACTGAAGATGTGTTTTCTTCAATTACATGTTCATAAGCCACACACTGAATGCATACGGAATGGCATGACTACAGGCGACAAGGACGAGCTCTCTCACGTGAAGTTCTCGGTGCCAGGCAGGTTGTTGGCCCGCAGCAGGCTGTACAAGTTGACCTGGGAGTGCTCTCCGGTGGACCCCAGCTCGTGCTCTTTCCCCTCCCTGATCATAGTGCGCTTCAGCAGGCTGGAGCACTTCAGCGCCAGCTCCAGGGCATCCATCCAGCACCGCCCTGCGCGCACAGCACAGCAGATCAGACAGCCAGCCCCTCGCCGACGTGCACAGTCAGGACCGAGCGGACAACCTGTCGCCAAACTCCAACAGAGATTTCTACGGGTGTAACAACTTTAATGGTTATTAATACAGCTTAGCTTGGGTATTTTGGCACTCCTTAATTTACATTGATCGGAATGTTCAAAAACATGACCACAACAAACGCAAGGTTAACTATGGATAAACAACCAATGTAAAGTACTACATTCAAACTACTGTATAGCCAAACTGGTTGTAAATACATACCTTATTTAATCAATAAGGTAATGAATTTAATGTGGAAGGACAAAAAAATGAAATTCCAGGATGATATAACACTACCTAGGCTGTGGAAGAAGTCATGCAACCGTGAGGTCTAGATATCCCAGACCAGTTTTCACTGCCACCATGTTTTGCTCTTTGACATCCTTACCATCAGATTCGGAAGCAGCCCGGAAAATGAGGTGACTGCTGGGTAAAGGCTGAGTAATGGAGCCCACAGCTTCTCCTTTGGGGCCCTAAAATGAAAGTTTATCTTTCAGACTAAACAAAAAGAGACTATTTCATTGTACGTTCTGGCTGTACAGTTTCTAAGCTTCTAGTAAGTAAGATTGCTGTACCAATGATGTCTAATTTCCTAAATATTCACTTGGCTCCATTTTATACGCTCTATCTTGATCATTAGAAAAGACCAGATAAAATTAACATTCTCTCTAGCAGAGGGTGGTGTGGGGAGCTGTAATTAAATTCTGCTTATTCCTTCTAGTAGGTACTCTGACAAAAACTAAGCAAGCAAAAAAAATACAAAACATTACATGAACGTTACAGCATATTTACTGGGATTAATAAATTTGAATACTGCATATTTAGAAAAATGTGCTGATATTTGTGCTAATCTGTTTTTCATTCGCCATTTATTCATACAACAAATGCTGTGGACACACTTAAATTATTTTTTTGCTATAACCAACTTTTGGTTATATCATATCAAAGACATTAACTGATTTAGAGTAAACTGTGCATAATCTTTAAGATGATACTTTTCAGCAACCCTCCATCTTTCTCCCATTACGTGCAAAACAAATTTTCAGGACTGTCCCTGCTTGACTGAAAAATGCAGCTGAACAGAATGACTTGAAGGGTGAATAGGCCTCAGGCTGCATCATACTGCCTGATTTTCACTGAGCGAATGTGAGGCAAAGATCAAGGCCAGGTGTTTAGCTGAGCGAGTCAGTGGCGGGAATTGGGCTCACCTTGACAGCCCAGATTGACTGCTCCAGTGGGTGGAAGAGCTTGAAACAGAAGCCGTCCTTCTTGGATGGCCGCTCAATGAGTTCGCAGGCATTGAGCAGCACTGTCCCCACCCACTGGCCATTTTTCGGGGTCTTGTAGATCAGCAGGACCCCTGGCTTCAACACACACCACAGCTTTGTCCAGCTCTTCAGTGTCCCCCGAATCTGCAACAGAGCAAAGATTTCAAGCTTTTCTTATTTGGTTAAAACAAAACACCATTTAGTCATTCCTACTGTATGTACTGGGGCTCCCTGTACACCATTTAAAATTTGACCCACTGATAAAGAAAGCTAGACAATAAATAACTGTCGTCCCATCTTATTATCCAGTCTTTTGTCACCCATTTTGGCTTTTTTGCAGTTTACAGTATGTACCAGCACCCTGGTACTGATGCTTAAAGGAGGGTTCCAGAAAAAGGACTAGTTTCTAGATGCCTCAAAATGTAGAACAAAACTCTTTTTTCTGTCCCATGAAAGACCACCCCACAGTTGTTAAAGCTGGCCATCAAAAACACATGGGATAAGCAATTACATTCCACATCTCAATGTCTGATACATCAGTACACATTATTAGTCATTACTGTACTAATGTACTGTATTACCTGACTGCACTCAGCATTTTTATCATCTTTTCTCATTAAGGACTACCTGACTCTATCTGATCAGACACAAATTCAAAATGGCAAAGGACTGACAAAACCCTCATTCCATTTACTGCTCCATGCTCTAAACTGATTAGAAAAAGCAACTTTTCTGGGATAACAATGCAGAAACGTATTCAGATAATTAAATGATGCTAGTTTTCATGTTTCCCCTTGCTGACTCAAATTAACTCCGGGTGAAGTAATTGAAAGCAGATGAGCATACCGCATGTAGTTTTTCTCCTACTACAGGGGGAGACTAGAAAAAGAACTAATGCATGGTAACATAATACTCCAATTTTCCATGCCAGCTTTACACACTCCAACTTACAGTACTTCATACAATAAACGGTTTGGCTCCTTGTCTCCTTTTTGTGTTACAAAGGTTTAAGGAGGACATTAATGTTTATTAAGAGCAGCTTTGTTTGCAGTTTTACATTAATGTAGCATTCTGACCTTCAACCAGTCTGCCATGACAATAACTGAAGGGTCTGTAATTGTGCTGAGTAACTCTTTAGTAGCTCTCTTCTTTTCTTCCCTGTAGTTCTTCTTCTGGACCTACAACAAACACAAACAAGAGATCAGAGCAACACTTACACTGTTGTGCAAAAGCCTTCGACAACTGAGATTCACAGACACAAACAGGACGGTAGAAGACCATCATTAATCTACTGAGAACCTAGTGTTTTCTACTAATATGGCCATTTTGAATGTCGCTGATACAGCTTAGTTTGGATGAGAAGTAAGCATTTAGCACTGTTTAATCCACATTGACCAGAGCTTTGGGATTCTGAAATTGCAACTGAATCACAATTTAGGATTGTGTGTTAAGCGGGAAATATGAAGTACTCAACCCTACATTATGGATTGCAAAATACAGATCTATCTTACAAAAGAATGACTGAAATACAAATTTACCACAGAATTGTGCTTCAGCAAAATGAATGATAAACATTAACTGAAATGAGTAGAACAATGCAAAGTGTCTAAAACCTTTGCACATGCGATGTATACAGCATAGAGGACACAATTATTCATCTGAAACAATACAGTAGCTAATTGTAATTCATTCTCCTTCAACAGCTGTGAACTTTGAGGTGATGTATTTTTTCTGCATCAAAACATATAATACAGCTAGGGATATAAATGTTTTGATTGTAAGGGAGGACTGGTTAGCTGTATATGACACATTACAGGTCCAGTATTAATGAGACACTTTAAAATACATTTTTGTGAATGACTACTTTGCATCACTATTATGCGATAAGTGGTTCCCTTTCTTATTTTATTTATACAGATCGTGAAAACCCTAAACCTCCCAAAATATTTTAAAAGGCTGATAAAGACAACTGTAGAAACAATCTTGTTTTTAACAAAGCCAAAATAATCGTGAAAGAACTTATTCTTAAATGTAGCTTTACACATATAATAAATGTTTTTTTAATAGCTAGAAGGAAGTGATTTAAAGGTGCAGAGAAGTAATGACAGAAGTCAATTTAAAATCTCTGCTCCACGTCCTAACCCTCAAATATTATAGAAAATCACTGTGATCTGTAACTATAGGCTGAATTATTGGATTTGG
This sequence comes from Atractosteus spatula, assembly GCF_055471065.1. NCBI lineage: Eukaryota > Metazoa > Chordata > Actinopteri > Semionotiformes > Lepisosteidae > Atractosteus > Atractosteus spatula. The sequence continues at coordinate 26,082,337 of NC_142713.1, read as the reverse complement.
CAGGCAAATCATCCATTTCTAGACTGCTTGTGTTGTAATCCATCATCAATAGGCCCTGAAAATGTCATGGATGGAGCGAAATAACCATGTAGTGAAAGCACACCATGTCATCCAAAGAAGCTAAGTTTGGTGTACAATGTAGCTTTTAAGTAAACCTCAAATAATTAATTCCTGAATTTGGTTTATCCTTCCTTCGAAATACCCATTAAGTCTTTTTTTCATCGTTGTTGCAATGTAACTACTAACACTGAGAAAATGTCTTCATTAAAAACAAAACACGAAGAACATAAACCATGTTTTAAATTTCCTTGCCTTGAGAGATTCCTTTTTCGTAAGCTTGCTCCCAGAAGAAGAGACATCCTTGTCAGAGCCATTGTAAAGCTTTGATTCCGACTGCAAAGACACGATTAACCACCAGTTCAGCTCTGCACAGACTGTGAAAATATATTTTGTCATGTTTTTAAAGTGCTATTCATTTTAAAATTATTTTTTTCATTTTAATTGGTGCATGTGAGTGCAACATAGTTATTGTCTAAACTTACTGTATGTTCAGTTTGTGTGTATGAATAAGTAAAGTGGCAGGGATAATCAGAGACAAGAACTAATGCAATTTTAATCTGAAGCAGAAAACAGTTAATCACACTGGCTACTTTTATACCAATCTCACAATTGGATCAACTTTGAGACTTTCAGAGAAAATGTTTCCTTCATGATACAGAGCTCTATAAGCTCTTAAGCTTAGAAAATCTATGCATGTAACCTTGGTACATTATACCCAGTGTGATAGCATAATGATTCTTAAGTTCACACTATTAATAGGAAAGTAAAGAGTTCTATGTTCATTTTAAAGGTACAGTAGCATCCCAAATGTTAGGTTCTAGAACACAGAAAAGTAGAGAACAAGAGATTAAGAGGAGTGTATCCAGACATCTTTGTTGATTAGGCTAACAAGATATATTACTAACATTGCTCACTGTAAAATGCAATTTATACTTAATTAACAGATGACAGCTTCCATTTTCCCCATTTTGATTATATCCATCATCAAGGTTATGAAGTGACAAAGACAGCATTTTATGAACAGTTCAAAACTCAGTCTAATAAAAAGACTGCCATTTGCTCTTTTACAGTATATGAACTCCCAGTCTACGGCCTATGGAACTGTAAGGCAAAAAAATATGGTCATGAACCAGCTGTATTTCCTATAAAATAATCATATAAAACTGCTGTTTAAAATAAAATGCTATTTAAATAATTTCTTAAATATTTTTTAACTTTAGATAAAAAAAATGTTAATGTAACACTAATTATTTTCAGACAAAATATATCATATCTTCAGAAAAAAACAGTGTTTAATAATGCTAGTGAAGTGGCAGCAAGAACATGTAAATTAACATAAAATTATAAATATTTAACCTTAATATGTCACTTTATAAAATAGCGAATAGCGAAAAGGCTTTCAAGTTACATGCTCTTACTGCTTCAAGTGATTACATTAGAATTTGAAGTTGCTGAAGAAGTGGCCCAATATTTTTAGTGTCTATTATTTTAAAGTGTCTCTTCTGAAACAAGACTGAAACATTTTTTTTAAATTGTATTCTTTTACAATGATGAGAATTTTTGTGATAAATTCTTAAACTTCTCATATGAAGCCATTGAACACTTTAGCATTATAGCCATTAGCAATTAACACCATATTACATGCAAGTTTAACATGTTTACACATTTTTATTTCTAGTACAAACATTGATTATTATTTTGTATTAACATTTTTATCCAGCTAAGAAATACATTTACATCTCAACATCTAAAGAGCACTGTCAGATCTACTGTTCTCCTTAGCATTGTTCAGGTAGTTAGTGTGATTCTAAAATAATGTTATCTCAGAGGAAGCATTTATGGTGTCTGGTGATTGATCAACCAATTGGCAATGTTTTCACTAAACTTCTGTGAATCAATGAATCAATCCATCCATCCTTCCAGTTCAGAGTTGAGGAGGAGCCGAAGCCTATCCTGGCAAGCAATGTGCATAAAACAGGATACACCCTGGATGGGGTGCTAGTCCATGGCAGGACATACACAGCTACACAGACACACACACTCACACCAGGGTCAATTTTCCCAGAAGCTAATTAACCTACCACTATGTCTTTGGACTACAGGAGGAAACCAGAGCACATAAAGACAGGGAGAACATACAAACATCATTTGTGTTATGTACCGTAGGTTAATGTCCTGCTGAAGTAGTACTGGTATAACAAGGTATTGTATGGCATTTGATTGCATTACGTTTACCGATTTACGTAGGGTAGACACGGGGACATTTTGTAAGGATTAAAAATGAGTGGGATGGGAATCTAAGGTTAGAACTCAGGGTGGGATTTTAATTGAAACATAGTAAATGTTTCAAAGTGAGAAACTGTTGCAGGGCAAGTTAACTCTGGAGAAACAGACTAAGTGAAATGCCAGCACAGATTCTGGATTGCAGATGAAACATGCAGGTAAATAAATGACAAGCCTCTTAATGAAATAAAAAAGGCTCAGTATGGGCAACAGATACAGCATTGTTTATGACTGTTCCTCAATTTAAATCCTAGCTGAATTCCCCAGTACAATTTTCCAGTTTTAAATAATTTTAGTTGAAAAAAGTGCCTAAGGCTTTAATATAAAGTAAAATGCCTAAAGCTTGAATTTGTTTTTAAAATGGAGAAGATAAAAGTATGCACTTTTTGTGGGTGATGCATTTAGAAGTTTTAGCTTATATAGTGTTTTGCAGGTTAAAATACAAATGTGGGTATGCTCAATTGACAATACTTCCTAAAATAAACTATAGTCATACCATGAATATTAAACATAAAATGTTTTTTTCCCTACAAAAAAGAAACTGATGAAGTTCTGAAAAAAAAAACATTCTTTAGTCTTCAGAACAATGATCCAATAAAATTGCTAAAACTGTAAATGCTTTTTGCAGTGTCCACTCCGGATTTTGTAAGGCAAGAAAGATAGTTGTCTTACAACATATTTGCAAAGCCTGTGTCCTCTTATAATTTAATTATTAGCAGCAACTCAAGTATTGTATGTATGCATTAATATTTATGCATAACGCATAGTTTACAACATAACAAAACTGTGCTAGGATAAAAAAGCTACTTCAGAAATTGTATACAAGGATACAGCTAGATGTCAGTCATATCAATAAAAAGGCTTTATTACTATGGTATCTGGATTTCCAGAATAATCCATTTCAGTGCTTCCAACTGGGCTGGCAATGGGGTGAGATAATCAGACACTCACCTGGTCATACACTGAGCAGGACGACAACGTTTGTCCTTATGTATAATATTGTCTTTCAGATGATTTTTTTCTACAGTGATTGTGTTTTGATCCGAAGGCCTGGTGTAGTACTATACAAAAAATCTATGCAAATTTCATATTACAGTCCTTTCTGATTAACGACTAGCTGTTTCTGCTCCATCCCACCCTTCATTCTGCTGTATATCTGTATATGGCTTATAGTTTACAGTACGTGATATCATTTCACATGATGCCTTGGAATTTATGGCTTTAATGAAAAATGTTACAAATGAAAGTTTTTATGACTGTTGTAATTCACTGAATGAATTGCACATAATTGAAAGGCTAAGGTAACAAATCTTACTAGATTAATTAACAAGGAAATAGGAACTAAGATCACACAGCAGAACTTCCTCCTTGGGAAACAGTACATAAATCCTAGAAAATGGTAGTGCAGGTGTGACTCAACAGAATTTACGAAAGTTCTGTACAACAAATGTGCTGTTTCACGTTATTTTATAAAATGTGTCCCAAACCACTATAATTTAAAAATACATAAAAATACATAAAAGGTATGCAGTTCATACCTTGCTTTTAGACATGGAATGAGTGGAGTCTTCTTTGAGCTGTAAGACATCGTCTTTTCCCCTGTCAAAACCTGCAAAAACATACAGAGCTGTGAGGCAACGATGAGTCTCATGGGCTGCATGTATAAAAAGGGCACATTGTGACCTGACAACTGATCACAAGGCGGAACTCCACAGTGCTTTCCACTTAAGTGTGAAAAATACAATATTTGTTAATTTCGTAAAGAGGTGAACATGGAAAACAATCAAATTGTTACTGCAATACTCGTATATGAAGAAAAATGTATGAATTTTATTATCTTAAAAATATGATGAAACAAATAATTCGATTTTAAGGCAATGCAATCTTGTTTTAATCATGATGTATTTACTGTGTCATGAAAACCACAATTTTAACTTCACTTTTCTTTGACACAGCTGAAGTTAATACCTTACATTTTAATTTGAAATGCATTTTGTCCTTTCAGACAAATGTCAGAAGCGTTTTCATGGTTATAGGCATTAACTTAAAGCTCAGTTCTTGTTTTTCAGAGATTACACCACAGACCAAGGCACTTGACAAAACGAAGGCATCCTTGGAATTCAATGCTGCTCACATAAACCTGTTTTATGAAATGTGACCAAAAAATAGTTTCTAGCTAATCAAGACTCCTAAAATACATTTGGCTTGCATCAAATTCCTTCAGTCTCATCTCTTGAGATTCCCAGTCTCCCAGTTATTTTCCATTTCCTGAGCTCTGCATCAAAGTTCACCAGTGTTACCTGCTCCCCGTTTGTAAAGTCAAGGAAATGACAACGAACCCCACAAACTGCTGAATCTGAAGCTTAGAAAAGACTCTCTAGAGCTTTATGTCTTGTGAACTCAGAGGGTACTCAGTAACTACTAAGAACCTAAACTGGCAGCTGGCTCCACGTGTCTTTTAATAATAATATATTTCTATAAAATATACACTGTTAAAGGATGCACACATGAGCAACACTGTATCCCGTACTGAAAAACAAAGCCTGGCTTGGTCCCATATGTAGAATTTTTATGATGGCCTGTACTGCCCTCATGGATCCAGAATATTGTTTCAGCACGTCATCATACTGAACAGACACAGAGGCCAAAGGGTTAAGGAAGATGAAGAGTTAAGGTTGACCGTTTCTCTTTCTATGCAGCCTCTCTAGCAGCAGGACACGTTGCAGAGAACTAAGAAACACCAAAGCCACAGCAGATCTGCAGACTGTGACTTCTGACCAGCAACACAAATTGGTCATAGATTAGCTGTTTGTTTTCCACCCCACCAACCACCCTAAAGCTGAGAAGTGCCATATCCTTGGCAGACAGTCCAGCAAGGACTCCTGTAATAATAAGATCTCAACATGCATAGCAAAGATGGTTGACAAGAGACATGATAGCATAAACTCTCTTGAAAACAAACTATACCTTAATAATACTTGCAGTTCCATTAGTGAAGAAGAATTGCAACTTGACATCTCAATGAGGTTAAAATAGGAGTGAATTTAATTAACTGCATTTTTTCCTGTGACTATATATGACCTGGTCTTCAATAACTAATGAAAAGCTATATATAACAGTGAAGGAACAGATGCGATTTTCCTAACTAAATATTCTCTTAACAAATCTTTCAGAAATTCAGATCACCAGGGGGAGAGAAACTTCATGAAAACAATGCTTCTTGGTATGCACATTTTAATGTTCAAATCTTCTTTTAAATAAATAACTTGATAACGAATCTGGCACTGGGCACAAAACCTTCGAAAATTACCCCGTAAAAGTCCCAATGAATTGTAACATTCAATAAAATTTTAAAGCAGTATTATATAACAATAAACTGAAAACAGCCTACAGTCCACACATGACAGTTATCCTTCAGCTCAATGTGGGTACAGGATGTATTGCCCTGTTTCTTGGAACTCATTAATAAGAAACATCATACCCTCTGGGGCATCATCAATAAATTTCAACTTCAATCCCCAAATGCCTTGCAAAACAGGATATTAAAACTCTCCGCATTGTCTAGCAGCCTGCCTCGGACATCTCGTTTTACGTTTTCACCTCAGTGGAGCAGTCTTTGATGGATCGAAGACGCGACCTTCAGAACCCAGGGTTCCTGAGTATTTTGAGATCATCAAAGTTTCCCTGACTCATTTCCATTTGTCTCTCCTGGCACGGATTTGTGAAGGGCAAACGGAAAGGTCACCAGCTCCCACTGTCATTATTTCAGAACAGAGGCCAGTGTGTCCCACCCAATTCAACTGCAACAATTCCATTACAAAATATATTTTTTTAAAGGGCCTCTTAAACTCATTAATAAGACCCTAATGTTCAATTAAGATTGAAAATAAGAGATATTATATATATATATTTACTTGCCAGTCTTCATGTAATCTATTCCTACCATTTACAGTGCACTGTAGTAAAAAAATATGTGCATCCCCTAAACATTTTATAATTTTACATATTTAGACATATTTACCCTAACCTAGTCCTCACGAAATCCTAACAGTAGTTAAAACTAACCTCATCTGAGAAATAACACAAAAATGATATATAATTATATATAAATCATATATAAATATGTCATTATATATATAACAAAATCAAATAGCATTCAATATCAAACCGGTGCTTTTCACATAACTGACATATAACGGATTAAAAAAGAGGGAAAAGTAAGTGCAGCAAACTGACCAATTTTTCAATTCAATTAAAAAAAAAACAGGAAAAAAATGTCTTTGCTGCTTCTTCCAAGAAAAGCACCACCATGTAGATGGACAGCGGTGGCTACTAGCAAACTAAAATAACTGAAGAAACAGAATGACTTGAAAATGTAAAAATGTGTTATTAACTTGACGTTCACCACACATAATATATTTAGAACCAAATTTACTAAACAACACTGAATAAAAAGGTCTTGAAACAAAACAAAAATCAGAGTAACTCTTCCATGCACAGCTCGAGTCAGAAAGGCAGAAGGTGCCAGCTGGGCTGTAAGAAGACAGCTCTGTCTTCGGCTGCTGTCCATCTTCAGCCCTGCAGGACTTCTCTTTAAGCAGCCACACCGACTAATTGGCTGCATCTCCTCTCCCCTGCAGGAACCTCTTCCCTCAACTGAGTCATGTCACTCCCATGGCTATACTAATTAACACTAAGCGAAAAAGGTTGCGATCTGTTTTGCGTTCTTTTTACAGTGAGATACAGTAGCTTGTTAACCGTTCAAAATTGTAACCTTAAGTTTTCACTGGCTTGCAAAGGAAACTTCCCACGCCAAAAACAATATTAAAAACTACAAACAAGATTTTGTGAACACAGCATCTTCTGATTGCATCATTACTGAAATGTTTATTTTCTGTTTAAATTGTACATGGTAAACACTGCAACATGGTTAATAGATACAGTAGTTGGTTATGAAGTCTTCTGCATGCACTACCAACGAGAACTGATTTATACGGATTCCTACACCTGAGTGGACAAATACTGCTTCTCTAACCACAAATCAAGGATTAAAGATCTACAGGACCATATGTTCCATACTATCTAAAAGCAGTTGCTTTCATTCGTGTCGAACATACTGTATATTGGCCAGGGGATACTATATGATTTTATAAGTGGCAAAAGTCTCTCACACCCTCCACTGCAAGTTCACACTTATTCCATCTGGGAAACGCCTCTGTTTCACCAGGTGTAACATAAATAGACACAGGAAATCTTTCATCATCACTGCAATATCTCTTTCAAACAATGTATTGTACCTATCTTCTCCCTTATGTTGCTGTAACATTGTTGCACTGACTTCTTGGTTGGTAAATGTTGTCTGTAATTGTGTTGTTATGTTGCAAGTGTGATGTAAAGCAATTTTTCCCAAATGGGACAATAAAACTTGAATTGAATAGAGCAGTGAAATGTTTCATGCAGAATGTCCTTGTCTATTTTATGTTCTTTTACTTTGACTTCCAAGATCCTTCCTGTTTTCTGGCAACACTAAGAAGGGACATTGTTAATGGTCTAATGTCAATTTAAACCAGAGAGTTGGAAACTGCTGCTTTAAGATGTCATCTCAACACAGTATCTTCTGTAATCCCAGTGCCTGACATTAGCTGTGATTTAATAATAATAATAATAAACTTTATTTTATATAGCGCCTTTAAAGGTGGCTTCTCAAAGCGCTTTACAGGATGACAATAACAATAAATAAGAAGACTACAACAATAAATAAGAAGATTTCACAAGATAGGACACTATTATAATTACAACAATACAATTTAAACCGGAAATAGCTTAGTGACATAATTATTAGGGGGCTATTATTGTTAAGGGCCAATGGGAAATTTGGCCAAGAATGCTGGGGTAACACCCCTACTCTTTTCAAGAAACACCCTGGGATTTTTAATGACCACAGAGAGTCAGGACCTTGGTTTTACATCTCATCCGAAGGATGGCGCCTTTTTACAGTATAGTGTCCTCTTCACTATACTAGGGCATTAGGACCCACACAAACCAGAGGATGAGCACCTCTTACTGGCCCCACTAACACCTCTTCCAGCAGCAACCTTAGTTTTTTCCAGGAGGTCTCCCATCCAGGTACTGACCAGGCTCACACCTGCTGAGCTTCAGTGGGCTACCAGTTGTAAGTTTCAGGGTGATATGGCTGCTGGCTTTTAAACCTGGTTAAGGATCGCTCTGGTGCTCTGCAGTGATATACTCAAGCCAAATTTCAAAATAAAATAGCTTAAGAATCCAAAGACAAACAAAAAAATCCCATCGTTATCCCCATTGTTAGCAATCTAAAATAATATACAGTATAAGGACCAAAAGAGGATTCCAATAAACAGCGTTTCCTGATCATTTAAGTAAACAACTAAATATGTACAGTAGTTGCTCCTTCACAAGAAACAAAAGGGGGTTCAAAAGACAACAGCTAAAAATGGTAGGTTAAAGCCAAGAGAAAGGTTAAACTATTATGTTTAACCTCAGATTACAAATAAAACATTTAGAGATTTGGTGAAAAGTTACATTCTCCTAGCCTTAATACTTCTGTTCAGTGTCTGTCCCTTGCAGTTCTAGACTTGTAAGACCAGTCTGGGACCAAAACAGAACTGCACAATCTGGTCACAATGAGCTATCTTCAATAGTCTTACTTTGCCTTCTCGTTCTGTGCTGGTATGGTCAGTGTCTTTGAGGAAATAAGATTGGTGTTGCATTTTTTTGTGTTTATTTTTTACATATCGTTGAAACGCTTCTTCTGTCCTCCTCTGGAGCCTGGAGTCTTGACAGCCAGACAACATGACCAAACTGAAAGAAATTAGCTGATGGCAGATGATCTGTGCTTCACTTCTGATGTGGGTGTGCTTGTCCATCTACTTGACATGTCTTCTGAAACCACTCCAGTGACTGTCACCTGTCCTTCTAAGTGTCACTGGCTGACCATGTTTCATACCAGTATGGCAGGAAGGATGACTGTACAGTAGACCATCAGCTTGCCTCTAGTTGTGATGCCACAATCCTAAAACATCTGCTCTCTTACGCAGAGAAAGGCTGCACTTTTTTAGGTGATTTTAGGTGATGCTTGATTTCTTTGCTATTATAAGCCTTTTAAGAAAGACAGATCCCAAGGTATGGGGAGTGCTATATATTCTCCAAAAAATCAAAGTGAGTCTGAATCAATGGAATAGAGGCATGCACATTTGAACCTTGCTGATGAAGGATTTTGATGTCTTCAATGCTAAACAGAAGTCTCATTTGTATTCAGACATGCAGCATCATCAGTTTATATAAAGTTTAATGTCTGAACTTGGGGAGATTATAGCTTTGAAGAAAAGTCTTGGGAGATTAAAGCTCCAGCAGGGAGACTGTTTGTAATCAAATGGAGCACAGCACTCAGAAAAATTGAAAATAAAACTTTATTTTCAATAAATCCTTTAAAGTTTCCAAGCAGACATGTCTGCGACATCCACATACAGTACTTGAGATCTCATTCACCCTAACTTATAAAAATTCAAGGCAGGCCTCACTCATTTCTCACATACGAAGCATTTAAACATACAGTATACTCCATATTTTCTTCCAGAGTACCAATGCTGAGTTTCATATGAAAGTGAAAATTCACACCAGTATAAAGAATCTCTGGGAAAAATTACAGACTTTAACAAGAAAAAAATACACTGCTTATTTTATACACAGACTGCATTAAATTAATTGTATTAGACAGTTCTAGTTGTGTGACACAATGCACACAGTATTCACAACTGTGACTGCTTCTGTAGCAAGGTGCAATATTTTGAAGAGAAAAAATCTCTCATAAAATTCCAGGAGGCATATCAACTGTTGCAGGTCAGTATGAAAACATTTTTCAGAAAACCACAGTTTCTACTGATTATTTTTTTCTTGGATGCAATATTGTAAAAATTCTCAGGAGAGTGTATTATTTAGAAAACTAAGGAATAAAGGCTACAAACACATAAACACATACTGTAAACTCAGCTTTACATTACATATAGTATATCAGTAGTCAAGTTACTTTATCTACAATACAGCTTAACATTTTAATTGTGATTCAAAGAATTCCTGAAAATATCTTTTCAAAATTATTTTTTTAGCTACAGTACTAATAGAGACATAAAAGAGCCAGTGATCCTAAATCTTAAAGGGTAAATGCAATGATGTCCTCCTAAAAACCCTTTCAAGGACATTTGAACTACTGATGTCTGTGGAGTGTGGTTTTTCAAAATAGCCTAGAATATGATTAGAAACAGAAAAATGGCAGTGCACAAAACAAGGCCATCTGTAATCTACTGTCTCCATTAGCCCAGTGTGCAGAAAAGACGGACAATTATTTATTTTTTCCAAAGCTGATAAGAGAACAGGGAGATTTAGCTCTGACAGAAAATCAAACACTAAATCCATCTCTTCCACAGCACAAAAAGCAAACCCTTTAACTATGAGAATGGATATGACCATTCCAGGTTCTAACATGCACCTGTGTCTTTGAATTTCATTTCAGCTGCAATCTTTATTAAGATTATCGAAACTTTAATTAAAACTTTTTTAAAAAAAAATCAGTGGTTAAATAGGGTTAGAAATTACCATGTGAAATCCTGAACTCCTGTGCTAGGTTTAAGAACCACTAGGACTAATATTTAACTAACAATGTGGAACTGAACAACTGAGACTATACTGCACTGTACTATAAGGATGCTTATTATGAAAGTGCCCGATACAGTGTCATACCTACTCGTTCGTCTACTGTACATTATTAATTGATTACAGTGGGGAGCTGTGAGAGCTTGTGAGCTGCACAGGAACAAGTAAAAGTTACTTCTATGCCAAAAAGTATAATAAAAAATATATATATACAGTATATCAGGTTTGAAGAGGATTCCATAGTTCAAAAACAGCGCTACTGGGTGGGTTCTAAACAGAAGAGATTTAGCTCTTTTAAACTGTCTAACATACTGTACTGTATAGCAGTTCCTTGAGACCAGGAATTCATGATGTTTCTCTCTGAATGCTTTTGAAGGCAGAAGTTCCCAAACCTGGTCCCTGGGGATCCCGTGCCTTCTGGTTTTTGTTATAACCAGAGGGTAATTGATTTCAATTTTGCCGAAATTTGCTGTTAAATTAGTTTTCAGTTCTTAAAATGTGGAATGAAATATATACAGTATATATATTTCAGTCAAATTCCAGGATGCATCTACTGTATGACAATGTTTAGAAAACAATTCTGAATTCTATTTACTCCACTAAATTACCAAATGAAAAGCTTCGGTAGGAGAAGAAAACTTTTCCCCACATAATGGGAACTTTGTAGAGGCCACAGCATTTGCTGCCACTGGTATTAACAGAAATATAACTAATCCCTCTGCATTTAACAAGCATATGAAATATATATGGCATACAGTATATATTAAAATCATTTCACTATATTTATATATATTTCCTGGATTTAGAGGAATATCCTGCAAAATCCTTTAGAGAAGACTAAAAGGGTAGCTGATTTAAATGGACAAAATCCTCATAGGCATTGGCAACATCAGCCCAGTTGTCTTCCTCAAGATCACAACTGAAACGCAAACCAAACGGCTTAAGTAGAATCTACAAAAAAATGCACTATAAAATAACACAAGAGTCTTTTCTTTTTTTGCTTTTTTGTGTGTCTAGAATAAGCTACCCATCCACATTGTTGAAGTTGATATCTTGGCTTCTTTCAACAAAAGGCTGCATGAAATTGTAAGACCAATTAGCTTCCAACAACTTAATGAGCTAGAGGAACCCAAATGACCTTCACTTATTGCACTTCTTAATGTTTTAATGCAAACACTACATACTCAAACAATGGTGTTTTTTACAGCCTTAGACCAAGAACCACATATTATTATATTTTTATCTATTCAAAATGTTGAGACCATAAAGGTAGTACAAGATATTGAGAAAGATAAATTTAGGCTTGCAACTTTATAAATACAAAGAAAAAGAAAATCAACAGCTTTCTTTATAAAAACAAAAGATTTATAAAACAACACAAATACAAATATTTATAAAATAACAATAATGAAACTCTTAAATTTATCATTGCAGGAAAACATACCTGTAACACATTCAATATATAAAATGAGCAGCAGATACAGTATAATCCTAAAACATAAATCTGTGCAATTGCTCAATCACGGCTATATTTACAGTAACTAGAGCATTCAAGCTATTGCACAAATCATTTCCAGTTAATAAATAAATAGAATAATTTGAATTGTTGTGATCAATCCCTGGTGCCTAAAGATACCAGTTTCCAGGAAGAGGATACATTCAGTGTGTACAGTAATGTGCAATGAAACCTTTCCTCAGGAGAGACACTCAGCTGGGTTCATTCTAATGAGCATGCATGAACAGAATTTTGATAGATTCCAAATGACTACCCTGAGCTCCATGACTGTCCTAGAAACAATCAATTCTTAAAGAAGGGGCCATTACTTGAATCACAAAGTAAAATCTATGAGGCAACATTACACAATGTGGAGGAAAATGAGCTCTGTGGGGCTGTCCTGGGTCTTGGCATTATTGTTAATTACTGTACCTCTCACTGTAAAGGAAGCTCGTTAAGGTACACAACTGATTAACAGGCTGCATACCATAGCTAGGCCTGTTCTGTTGTTTGCATTTAACATATATAAAATAATACAAACAAGTCCAAACATTCTCATTTAATCCATACATTGCTCAACACAGAATTGGACATATTGATTAACTTTTTGCTTCTTCTTATTCCATGCAGCCATATCACCCAGCAACTCACAGCTGGCAGCCCACTGAAGCTCAGCAGGTGTGAGCCTGGTCAGTACCTGGATGGGAGACCTCCTGGGAAAAGCTAAGGTTGCTGCTGGAGAGGTATTAGTGGGGCCAGCAGGGGGCACTCACCCTACAGTCTGTGTGGGTCCTAATGCCTTAGTATAGTGAAAGGAACACCTTAGTGTAAAAAGGCACCGTCCTTGAGAAGTAAAATCGAGGTCCTGACTTTCTGTGGTCATTAAAAATCCCAGGGTGTTTCTTGAAAAGAGGAGGGGTGTAATCCCGGAGTCCTGGCCAATTTCCCATTGGCCTTTACCAATCATTCCTTCCTAATAATCCCCGTCTTTGAATTGGCTTCATCGCTCATTTCTCCTCCCCACTGATAGCTGATGTGTGTTGAACGTTCTGGCGCACTATGGCTACCGTCGCATCATCCAGGTGGGGCTGCATACTGGTGGTGGTGGATGGGAGTCCCCATTACCTGTAAGGTGCTTTGAGTGGAGTGTCCAGAAAAGTGCTTTATAAGTGTAAGGAATTGTTAAATTGTAATAGAACGCGCAGCTTTTCTTCAAGAACGTTGTCAAGAAAGGGGGGTTTCCCAATGGAGCTGCAGGAATAAAACCACAATCTAGAATATCTGTGGGAACTGGAGGTAAAAATGTTCACCTATTCAGCAGTGTCCTGCTTTCAAGCCACCATGTTTAGTTGTACATGGAGCAACTATGCTGTTGTACCACCTCTGCTGCAGTACGTGAAGGAGCAAGGAGTCAGGCAGAGGAACAAGATTAATCAATGTCTTCCAGCAGCCTTATTTATCCTCTTAATGTGCTAAGCACTAGAATTAGGCTGTTATCAGAAGTATGTTCCGTACTGCTTGACAACTTCTTTTTTTGTGTATTGAAATGACATCAGCTTTATCTTCTTTCTTTAATTATTATCATCTTCCATTTGTCACTTCATTTTCTTCATTTAACAGCAAAACACTGTAAAGTGGTACCTCTGTTTATTCCCACTTTTTGCCTTATCTCATCCACATAATACCAGCACAGCCGGGGAGAACAAACCTGATCATGAAACAGGCTTAACTGTTCACAAGCTGGCAGAGTCAGGTTGTATCTCTGGAAAGTGAGCAATTATCACTCCAGTCCCCCCTCAGCCAATAGCGAAACGCAGCAAGATTTGGCATGTCATGGGTCACATGCTTAAAATAATACAATAACAAGGAAAAAAGAAACTTCCTGGAAAACTAAGAGGGATTAATTACTAGTGCTTCCTTATTCAGTGCCAGGGGATCACAAAAGGTGTGAAGAAAACAAACGCTAGTTGGATATAATATTTCTTGTGATGAGACAAAGAAGGATGAAGTGCTAAGGCCAGCAACATTAAAAAGGTTTGCGCACACTGTCTATTTATAAATATGTGCACATTAATCTGCCGAGTCACGCGCCACCTGCACATCTAACCTCCAGCTGACCTTGAAAGAAAGCACAAGGTCTTGTAGTTCATTCTCCTGCTTCCGCAACACTAGATATTTTACACTGTGTGTGGTTCATTTATTTATCCTTTCTTTCGACAACTTTCCGAAAATGCCCACATTTCACCCCTGTTCTTTTTTGATCTGTCCTGAAATTGCTTTTGCTGTTTAAACAAAAGCCTTGGCTGAACACCCTGCCTCTGCCTGAGCAGGGACCTGTGAAATAAACTCCAGGGAAGTCCTGTCTAGTGCAAATCAACTCCTCCTGGTCCTGCTTTTATCATTTAACAGCCCCGCCCCTCAGTGATGCCCAGAAGGCACTGGTAATATCATTGCTTGTTGTTTTTGCTCTTATTTGACAGATTCTTACCATGCAAGTGCACTTTATTAGAAAAACAAGCTTCAGACTTTTTTTCAGCCTGATAGTTGAAACACCTTCTCATCTTTGAGCTCAAGTGAAGAAGAAATGTACTGTACTAATGTTTATGTACTAACGCCAAATCTACTATCTTCAAAACTATTAATTGTACAGTCGGTAATACAAATTAAAGGTTGCCAACCTAAGGAAATGGGTAATATTTCTTAATAAGAAGCAATGTTTTCCATAGACTTTATTTTGCGGTTATTCAAACAGAATTTGATTTCTTAGTACAGTACAGTATATGTTTTTTAAATACCTACAATGAACAAGCATCTGCTTGAAACAATTTCTGCTTTTCTCAACTTTTCCATATATTCCTTTAAGACTGCTGGAAACACATAAAGATAAAAGATCATCTTAAACACATTAATAATTTAAGTCTTTCAGGAAATACTGTGTGAGCTGAATAAGAATCCACACAAACAGTTCTGTGTTGAAATTATTAAATAAACATTTAAAGGCACTTTAAAAGTTTCTACTAGAGAGCTAGTGATATATAATCAGTTCAGCCCTTGACAGCAGCAATGACTGTCTTTCCAGATAGTAGGCTGGGGGAAAAGCAGGGCTTTCTACAAGGATAAATCTTTGTGAACTCTAATAACATTATGCAAAGTTTTGTCAAGCAACTGAGTTAATCTGCAAGATAGTGCTGAGCGTACAGTTCAATTATCAGTGTACGTGATAACATTCACAACTGATTTGCATGGTTAAATAAAATATTAAAAAGAAACAGAACAATTAGTAACCTTAGCTTAGCACTAATCTAGATGCAGTGTGTAGTGCTACTCCACACTGAAGGTTTTGTGTTTTGTACCCTTGAGAAATGTACTTCACTCAGATTGCTCCAGCAAGTGCTCTCCTATATACAGGAGGCTCCTGGTCGTCATGGTAAATAAGAACTTGGGTTCAAAATATATCTTACATTAAAAAAATAAGCAGCTATTTCCTGGGAATTACAGTAGTTGTGTCAACACACTGTTTGTGTAACAGCTGAGTCTTTACACAATGAAAAGGAATTGGAATAGTACAACCTGACTGGGAGTTTGTGAAATGCAGGAAGCAGCCACTGTACTGTAATAATGTAACAACAGGGTCCACAGCACTTAGGCTTAATGCATTAATTAGTCTTAGTTGTTACTTATGTAAAAAAACGTCATACATATTCACATCAGTATGTACTAAAACAACAAGTACATTTTAAATGTGTGTAAATTAAATATACTAAGAAAGGAGAAACACTAAGCAGAGGCAAAATTATTTTAATATCCTCTTGTATGATTTTAATGTTGTGCAGCAGAAGTCAGGCCTTGGTAAAACTCTGCAAATGACACAGCTGAAGCAAGATGAGGCAGGAACTGCAAGCTGATGGCTCACATTTTAGTCAGAAGATATGCTTGACCAAGGTGAATAAGTTTATTAGGGCTTATCTGAAGCTTTGCCTCATTTTAATGGCAGAAGAAATTCACAGGTGTGCCAGACTCTTCCTGCCTAGTATCTTTTAACAGGACAGGAAACTGCACAGTACCCTTGAGCATGAAAACAGAGATCAACAGAAGATCAAAAAAGAAGAGCAGAACATAGATGATAATAATTGCCAGGCTGTTATCCTAATGGCCTTAAATGCAAGTTAAGAAAATATACTGTACCTATCATTTATGTCAACCATAATACTATTTTCAAGGATTGTTCATTATCCCATCAATGACAGAAAAAACAATGCTTCAAAATATCAAATGCTGCAGGAAACCTGAAAGGGGACAAGAACATACTAAAGGAAAGTCACCAACCTGGCAGGATAGGGGAGAGCTCGTTGTATCCTCCAAAAGAGGCATTCCGAATGAGTTTGCGCCCGTCAGTGCGGGGTGGAAAGACGACCGTCACCCCAGCACATGTGGAGAACCGGCGGCGCAGGATGCCCTCTTCTTTCATCATAGAGGCAGCGAGTCCCAGGCGACAGATCGCCACAGACACGCCGGGGCTAGGGACCCTTTGAGCTGCTTAGTCAGGCAGCAAGGAGTGTGTCAGAGCGGTGCGGCTCACAGGCTATCAGGAGCAGCAGTCAGCGCAACAATCATCGGTGTGCACTTTCTCTCCTTCTCCCTCTCTCACTCCCTCTCCCTCAAAATGCAAGTGGCCACTGGATCTCGTAGCAGCGAATCAGCGGGAAGCCTCCTCCTCTCACAAAGTAAAAGGCCTTTGAACAAACCGAAAACTGAAAAGGCATCACATCTTCACATTCTGATGTTCGGCACCACAGACAAGTGCTAGCCTCTTTCTTGATGGCTGTTCTGTTTTTAAAACCCTGCAACCCCCACAAACTCTTCAAAGACTCATTAAATCTTTCCTCTTAACACACCGTCGCTGATGTCTATTGAGCCACTGCTTCTCACACAGTGTTTGAAAACTCTGCCTCCTACAAACATTCTCATATCTCCCAGACAAGACCAGGATTGCAGAGCCTTGCTTTCTAAATACATCCTTGCAAACGCAGATCTTTTTATTCTCAGGGGAGGATCCAAAGCTGATTAATAGGCTCTAAATTCAATACACATACAAGCCACAGCTGTACAGCCAGGTATTGCAAACCAGTCACATGCATAAGAACAGCAATCTGTAGGGTTTTGTGCAACAGTTTTCTGTTACAATGGCTGCCTGCTACAGTATCATTCATTATTTTAATAATGTGCACTGAGGAATAAAAGACGGCATAAAACAGCACATAAATAGTAATTATATTCTATTCCTTTCAATATTACTGTACATCGGTATTATAGAAACTCTTACAATTTACATTAGTATAAGCACTGACAAAAATAGAAGAACCTGTATATACTGTACTGTAACACTGCAGTACTGCAGACAAATATTATCTAAACATAAACAAGATTCTCGTTCTGCATTGAGATAATATTTTTAGTGAACAAAACTGCACATTTAAGTTGTCCTAACACTTCTACTTTGTGGTTAGTAATGCTATCCTTACTTCTGGGGATAAAGAGCCACTTTCTCTAGTTGTACTGTACTTCATTTGTACTTAACATGTCTAAATAAACCCATGTTGCTATGATACTAAATCCAAAAGGACAAGATCCACCAGCTCTTGGGCTCTATGGACCAAACCGTCTTGACTCACTATTTCACACAATGCTAAACTGAGTACATTCACATCTGAAATACAGAAAACGTGACATTAATTGTCTCATTTACATGAGAAAAATATAACGTAAAAATAAACATGTAGCTCTTTTCCTTAAAGGCTTCTATTTCTATTTTCCATTTTGGTAAATCATATTTTCCTTTACTGTTGTTCTGTATGTTCACAACTCATTGTGTTTTTAACCACCATTATTTTAATCCCTTCTGAAGATGTAGCCAGACTTTCTAAAGACAATTAATACCCAAGAGTTTTGTAACTGTAAATATAATTATCTCCTCACTTAAGCCAGCTTGAGGTGATACCAAAGTTGCTTGGCAACCTCACAAACAACTTAAGACTCCACAGGTCCGTTCTGAGAAATGGGAGGGACTCTAATAGGGACTAATTTTTAATTATTTCTTAAAGAAATGATTAAGTTGCTCTGGAACAGTGCAAAAAGTAATACATTTCAGTATCACTTGTGTTTTCTGTATATCAATATCTGTAAGAGCAGCACAGTGGAGTGGTGGAAGCACTGCAGCACTCCTGACAGCAGACTCCTAGGTACAAATCCCAGGTGGAGACTATCATTTAAGTCTAAAAAAAAAAACAAATAATTAAAAAATACAAATTTTGTGACATAAAAATGTTGCTTTCAAAAATATACAGACAAAAACAAGGGGAAAACTGACTGGTCTTCAGCACGGCAGCTGGTGTTGTTTGCAGGTGTACAAGCCTGTAAGTATCTACGATCCAGAGGTGATACTGAGGAAGAGCTACTGATCCTGCATTATAATTAATGCATTATAAATTATAATTTCTCATTCACGTTAACTATTTTTTTATTTTTTTGTGAATGAGCCTGGAAACTTGGGCCCGTGTACAAGCCTAATCTGATCCCTTTCCTATTAGAATGAAGACTACCGCTTCTCTCAGCATGTAACTAAACACCAGCAGGTGGATGCAGTGAAGTATGACATGAAATATAATTTATTCATTATAGGAGGAGATTGTGATGCTGCTCTAAAATGCTCTATGATTGCAGTTTCACTCCCCAAAAATGTCCCCACTGCCTCTTGCAGAGGTAGAGGATATTGTCTTCAGCAGAGGTATAGGATATTAGGATAATTTAGTCTCATTTCCACCCTAACAACTGTAGTTGTGAAATCTTGATACTATAAAAATAAAAGTATTATTTACTGGTATGAATTTTGAAACTCTGGGTATTCCAATTCTAAAAAAGAATTAAATCTTTGTGTGTTGTGAGTGTGCAATTAAATTTGCAATGTACACCACAGGATGGAGGAAATAACACTTGAACGCCTGTGTTAAATTTATGGAGGGCCACTGATCCTGACACTTAGCAACACTGCTTCGGCAACTGCTTGCGCTTTAATGAGGATATTGGGACTGGTACATGGTACTCTCGACAAATGCAATACTGAAAAGTAATTACTAAATCTTAAATTTCTACATGATCTGGCAGACGACTAAAGGATGTGTTAGCACAACAGTCTCTGAGTGGAACAGAGGCTGGTGTTCATGCACTGTAAACGGCAACAGACATCTCTGGACTAAGGCCAGGATTACTTGTACAGCACTACTGCAAACAACAGGGTGTATAACGTGTTTTATGGGATGTTATCCACAGAAACTGTAGAACCTTATTCACACACACCAAAATCATAATTTTTATGTTTCAATGATACACATGAGTTACTCATGAATGACAAAAGCCATTAACAACTCATTACATTCCATAGAGCTCTTACTGTATGTCTGTTATTAGTCAAATGATCTTTAAAACACTTTGCAATGTCTACTAAATAAACAGAAGTCCTCAATGCCATTGTAGGATGGCCATTTTCTAGTTAAAAAAAGGCCCACTGTATTTTACACAATTCACTCCAGCTGTGATGAGATTCAACTAAAATGAAGGACAAAGTGCTACTGTGAGAATTCTAAGTTACTGTGAGGCCCTTTTCACAGTTTTTGTCTATTTTAAGACACTAAACTGTAAGACAAATATGCAGTGAAGAAGCATATTAATAAACTACAAAGGTGTTTTCTGTTGGTGGTTTGTTTTTCTGTAGTATTTCATATTTTATTTTTACATACTCTAAATAGAAAAATATTTGTGGATTTACAGTATGTAAAACGGATCAAGGTGCCTGTGTAATAATACAGATCTGATCCTTAGCTTGTGTAACATGTATCGCCTTCATGTGGCAAGTATTACCTCAGTAAGATTGCTAAATGCATAGGAGTCATTAAATATTCAATAAATCGATAAAAGAAAAAAAGGAAAAATCCACACAGAGTCAGGAAAGCTCTTGGGATCCTAAACCAGCATCAGGTAGACTATAAACAGAAAACTTGATAGGATATGAACCTACAAAGTAAGGCACTAGTTAAAATCGCCTCAGGAAATTTCAGTTCTTATCATCACCACATACAGTAGATAGATACACTGAAATTCTCTCCTTAAAATCACTTCAGCTGCGATGAAACCAATAATAAATTAGCTGACTTGTATTTAGTGAAGGAACCTGTTCTAAAAAACTAGCACAACTTTTTACAATTTTACAATACAAAGTTAAATTTGTTTTTAAAAGGGTGTGGCCCAGTGATTAACATGTCCAAATGGAAGGATAAACCTTTCTTTGTCATGGTTAGGTGGCAGCCAAGATGAGATGTGATTAATTTAATAAAGGACTTGACAGGCTTAAGTACTTCAGTTAAAATGAGTTGAATCAGAAAAAAACACAAAGTCTTCCACTGGCAGCAAATTCTGTTGATGTGCTTAATGCAGACAGTATATTGCCTTTAGAAAAATTAACACAGTCAAAACTGTAATTACAGAATCTAACCCAGAATCTAACTCTGAATCCTGGTTTTGACTACCAGCACTATGAACAACTAACACCAAGCAAACTCTGTGTTTAATTACCATAACAATGTAAATCATTTTATTGGAAACAACTAATGGTGCAGTTTTTCACATATATTTTTTGGTTACATTTAGGATGCAAATAAATATGTTTTTCTCTGACAAGTTAGCAGAAAGAAACTTCAGACTCCTAACATAACATGAGACAAGCCGAAAGTGTGAATGGAGAAAAAAGGATTTGCATAGTTCTTGAAGGATGCTATTCAGTTACTTGCCGATCCCACAGAATATTAAGGACAAGCCCATTTTTCTGCACTTTAACCTGTTTTTTTAAATGTTATCTTGAAGCTACGGCTTCTTCACACGTGCAATTATGAGACCTCAGAAACACTGCTCTGTGCTTCCAGTATCACAAAGCTGTTATCAACTGCGGTCTTTCTTTAGCTCCATTTAGAAGATAACATGTCCTTTTGTATCAGGTTTTATGTTATGCAGCCGAAAAGCAGCACCAGAATCTGATCCTGATTTAAAATGAAGGTCACCAACAAGAACAGTCAATTGTAAGCTGATGTTGTAAGAGCTTCTAGTGTTTCCTGTCTTGTGGCAGAGTAAGTGTCAGACAAAGGGCATTTTTAGTTTTTGAATTCCCAGCTTTTACTTTCAATTTCTGAAAACTGCTGAGAAATTGTGAGAGTGTTGCACTAAAATTTAATTTTCCTCCGAACTCATTTTGTTCTTTCTTGCCTTTGGACCATGTTGTTCAACAACCTACTTCCTTTTTAGGATACTGATGAACTTTCAGAGGATGAAGCTGCAATATTTTTGATTATCTGTATTTGATTTATGTGAATATGCCATAGGCCAACATAATTCTTAGTACTTACTGTTGAATGTTAAGCACACTCAGAGTGAATGAAAAAGACTAGTCTATTTTAGCTCTGGATCAAGCACACTGTATGTAAGATAACGCAGATAACTGTGGATTTCTAGGCCACAATAAATGTAGGCATTGGCAATGCACTGCTTGCTAACAAATTGTAGTAGTGTAACAGCTGATTTCTGAAGAATTTATTGAGTAAAACGTTCAGGGATGTCTTATACTGTATCGCCAAGTCAATTTACCAAGACATGCAACACATCTTATCTGTCCTTCACAAGAGATCTTAAACCACATAAATTACTTGGTCATTAATTATTCCATGGCACCGTCTATAAGGCAGTTTGTAGAGGTATTAATATTCTAAAATTCAAGCTAAATTCTATTTGATTTAACCTTTGAAGTTGAAGTGGATCCCCTCCTGTATGTGAAATGCTTTGGGAACTATCATTATTACTATTACACTGAATGCGTAAACATAAATACTTAAGAGCAATACGTTTTTAAATGAAACTGGATATCATAAAAATGTATAAAAAGGTGAAACTCCGTCTCACATTGGCAATGCTCTTGGCCTTAGTCATTTGCCTTTGGAACAATTCTTAAGGACAAAGAATACATTTTAACACGTAAAAACTTTCACACCAATTATTGAAATAAGAAGTGAAGGTATTGAGTCAACAGTACTATTTATGTTAAAGTATATTTATATTAAAGTATTATGTACTTTTGACTTAAAAGCGATTCAAGTAATAAATGGGCACTAGAAGATAACCTGTTCAAAGTTGAGGGCCAAATGTAATATTACGTTAGTGCTGTTTCTGGATTTATGCAATTTATGCACAGACATAAATTTCAGAATATTACCTCTGGTGTTTTTGAACAAAATACACAGTAAATACAGAATAAGAATGACATGTCATGTACAGCCCAGGATATGTAAATGTAGTGATCTGGAAATTTAATATCAGTTTGTAATCCTTCTCTGAAAAGTTAAATAATCCAGGCCTGGCTAAATTTTGTTTTAGCATTACTATGCTTTATTGTGATCACCATAGTAAAATGAGAGGGATAATAAAATGTTCTTTAATATTAACCAAAGATTTATGGCAATTATGGTCACAAGAAACAGAGTTCAATAGCCCAAGTTTGCTCTTCAGACTACTAAGGAATTACATCCATGTAGACAGCTGTGATGAATTAAAATATGGCAGTTTGGACCAGGAGGGAGACGTGAGCTTACAGACAAGAACAATAATGTCACAGACATGCCTAAAAACTATCAAAGAGAAAACTCAATGTATCTAAAAGTAACTAGGTCATCACAGCAATAGTACGATCGCGACAGTTCATTCACAGGTAATACCAAAACCACTAAGCAGCACTGCTCTTAATTAACAACACTGAATTTCAACTGACAAACAAAGAATAAACTATGGTTTGTGTTATAGCAGGTTGTCATCTTAAAAACAGCCCCAATATGAAGACGTATTGTACATAACATAGTTTTCTTGTACTGGATCAGGATGTATGAGGAATCAAACTTACATTAACAAACATTGCAACTCCTCCTTTTTCCCTCCCTAGAACAAAATTATTTATTTGAAAACATTTCAAGATTCAAGATTTCAACATTTCAGAGCTCAAGAAGAAAACACAGCTGGCTATTTGAAAAGAACACCTCAACAGCTACACTGTTGCAATTTACTGTAGAGATTGTAAAGATGAACTGTAAAATTGAAAACAATCTTAATATCGCATATTTTTCCTATCTGTTTAAAGATCATGGCATATTGTGGCCGTTATATGGAAAATGCGAGTGAATTCATTTAACAATGTGCCAACAACTCATGTTTGTAATGTTCCACAGTACAAACTGCAGTGCAATTACTTGCCTTTTTTGTGCTACGGGGTGCCAGTACGAGCCAAGTACCACCAGACACCAACAATCAGCTTTTTCTTCTACAACAGCAAAGAAATAAAAGTTCCCAAGGAGAGATGTATGCCAATTGTTCCAACAACATTTCAACAGAAATGCCAGAACCTTGAAAATTTCATAAGAGAAAATCTAAGGTTAATAAAGGATGATAAAACACCATCTGTTCATGTCTTTTAGTCTTTAGATATCTAAGAAAAAAATAAACACAAAATTTACAGTCTCAGGCTTGCTCCACTCAGTCCACACTCCTCTTGTTAGCAAGTAGGAGAGTTTTGTCCAGAGTCTCTATCTCTCTATCTCCTCTTAACATGTTAACCCTGCTTCAGCTTAAGCTGACAGACCTTCACATTATCCTCAGCCTTCCACCTCCAGCTTTCTCTGGCTGTAAGAAGGAGGAGGAACCTCAGGTAGTTAAGTGAGAGGACTACTAAATCCGATTTACACTGCAATGTCAACAGTTTATTTTTAGCCCTGATGCAAGAAAAATGGCTACAAGAAAAAGAGGGGTGCTGCTTCACTTCATCTCAATTTCTTCAACAAAAATAAAAACACGTGGTCTGAAGTCAGAAAACCTTAACATACAATGAAATGTGCATGTTTACACACTGAAATGTGGTTAAAGTATTCAAAATGTTCAAAGGTATTGACAAAGTTAATCAAAAGGGCTATACAGTATGTCCATTTCAACTATGAAACAAGGATCACGAATGAAAATTAGGAGAAAGTGACTGAGTAAACAGGAGCTATTTCTTAAAGAACTGTGAATATCAAAAACCAACAATTCAGGATATGTAGTTAAAGCTGACTGAGTGATCATTCAAAGAACAGGTGAATGAGCCAGAATAGCATTGCTGCTTTTGTACACCTACTTAATATAAGCCTTCTCAAGCAGGACGATTTTCAAATGGTAAAAACAAGATCTTAGGTAAAATGCACTAGCAGAGATTTATTATATGTGAGATACATTTAGTGACCAAAAAAGTGAAAACAACTGGGTTAATGAGGGGCAGTTAGATGCGTCTTATGTGTTAATTAAGCAAATAAAATCCCAGCATGCTCAGGGTCATGTATAAAAATGCTAGACAAGCCTGGGTACCTATAGACGTGGCCAGCATGGTTGTAAGAAGATATCTCGGTGAATTTGAACGAGGTACGATTGTTGGGAAGTGTTCGGCAGAAGCTACAGTGACCAAGACAGCTCAACATGCTGATGTTTTACAACAACAGTTTCTAAGGTGATGTCAGCATGGAACTCCCAGGGAAAGACATCAACAGAGCGCAACAGTGGGCAGAAGTGGATACCGTGTGCAAGGCAAAACAAGTGATACGTTGACTGCAAATTTCAACTTGGGGTGTGAGTAGGCAGTTTAATTACTGAGAATTCCACAGAGTGGGACACCATAGTTAGGTTACAGTGCACAAACTGCTGATTAATCCTAGCAATGAACATGTGTAAGTCCAGTGCTGCAAACAGTCTAATGACATGGTCAGACTAATCATCCTTCACCGTATTCTCAACAAACAGACGAGGCATGTGTGGCACAAATCTAACGAACTCTATAGCCACGAGTCCTTGGTTCCAGCAGTGGAGGGTTCTGGTGGTTCTGTAACGTTGTTGGTGCACATTTTCCTGGTGTGTTTTGGGTGCACTCATTCACTTAGAAGGAAAGAGCAATGCTAATTAGTGTACTACTTAGAGGAACTAAGAGATCACCGCATGTTTACAACTTTCCTGCTGGGAGGGGGTGTCAACATGACAAGTGTCCCCATCCACAGAACATATGTGGTTGCCCTGTGGTTCGATGGCCATGGCATTTATGTAATCCTTCTGTCATAACCTTCGTAGCTGCCAGATATTAACCCAATCCGTATGGGAAAATTTGGAAGGACAACTTGAGTTTTCCACCTTCATCAACCAGAAATGTGTTGATTGACTTTATAAAGAAGAATGGTTCCATATTCCTTGTGCAGAATCCCAGATGCTGACAGACTCTGTACCATGATGCAAACAAGCCCAATGCCCTTTTAAGTGACTTAAGACAACAAGACGATCAAGATTGTTTCAAATCCACGTTGCAACAGTTTGAGTATGGCCTGTAGTATACAGGAATGGGCAGGAGGTCTCATCTGATGTGTCTACGGGATCTCATTAGTTGAAAAAAAAACCTTAATCACAAGGGGTTAACTTCTTAATGATTGTGTCTGTAAGTGTCTGTTCAAAAGGAATATCAGATTGTGATGGGGGGGTGTCGTTAAGTAGAAAACAATTAATTCAGCATCCTTTCGCAATTTGGATTTAGTGGGAGGAGAGCTTTTGTTTGCTTTTAGGTTTTAAAAACAATTATCTTTATGCATAATAGCTCTTGAAGTGGACAGTGTAGCCTAGCAACACCTTAATCTCTTACATAAGTGCAGTAAAATATTAAATAAAAAAACACACACAAATAATACAAACTAAATCTGGTACATTTGCATTTTAAAATGAAGTGTAAATATTAATGAAAGAGAACATATCAAATGTACACTCTAAAATGACTGTACTTGATATGAAGCAAGGATCAAATGAGCTCAGCAGCTCTTACACCTAGTGTTGAAAATGGTTCACTTCTTCCTTACATTTATTGAACCTTCCCAGATTTAAATTAGAAAGTTTCTTTGACATCAGATTTCTCTTTTATTAAATGTTTTCACCATTCCATCAAGTGTGTTCAGCTTTAGGTACATTGCTAATGCTTTTGGCAAGACATTTTAAAAACTATGAAAAACACATACTGTAGTAAAGAAATCAGGCCATCTGAGGAAAAAAGATTCAGCTCTTCTGAGTGCATGAAATTCAACATATTCACACTTATTCCCTAATGCTTAAGGAAAAGTGGAGTGAGGTATCACCTGACCATGTAAAGGTTACATTCTGCATCTGAAAAAAAACAATAAAAACCTCACAGTTTGTTTCATAGTTAACACTTGCCACAGAGCACTGGAAAATCTGTTAATTACTGATTTTCAGTATGGAGTCTGTTGAGCACCCCCTGACCCAATGTTTCCACTCAAGAAAACAAGAGATGTCATTCCATTGCCACTACATGTCCAAGAGTCGCTTAAGATAGGGGTAGTACCTATGAACTGGAGAATTTCTAGTGTAGTGCCCATCCATAGGAAGGGTCATAAAACATGTAATTACAGAGCAATAAATCTGACTTTTGTTAGAATAAAGCTGGAGGATCACCTACATGGAAATAACATCCCAGGGGATAATCAACAGATTTAGAAAAAGGTACTGTAAATTATATCTAACCAATTGATTAAATTGATTAGAATTATTGGAATAAGACACAACAGTAAAGGATATACAGAGTATGTGATAAGGTGTACTCAGATTTTTCATTTAGAGCCTTTGTTAAAGTTTCTCAAAGAATACATTCTCAAATTATAGGCAGTAGGAATTCAGGGAAATGTGTTTATTTTGATCTTCCCTAGAACCACTGCCCTTCCTAATTTAATGCATGTCAATCGCCTAAATTCTGGCATACTGTAGTTAGTGTTTGTTAATCCTTCTATTTTGTCATGATCTGAAAACTTGAATTTACAAAATAATTCTCAAAGACGGTTTTCCAAACTCATACATCAGAAAGACCACCGAAACCAAAATTATTCTGCAGTGAGGATCACACATTCTCCCTTCTCTTAACGACAGACTACTGTTCTTTTAAATTTTCTCCATTCATTGGAAGTTTCATTTCACACCTCTCTGCACCCATTCTGACTTCACACCTCTTGATTGGCCTCTCTTTCTGTCCCCTGCTCCCGCCTCTCACTCCTCCTCTCTCCCAGCCTTTGTTCTCCCACTACTTTACCTTTGCCTACTGCCCTGTCTCTCTCACACCTGAAGAAGGCTCCACGGCCGAAACGTTGTGTTCTCTTTCTTCTTTTTTTCAGCATGGAATAAACCTATTACTTGTTCCTTTGCACATTACAAGTATGTTAAAATTGTATAATGTAAGGGCCTCATTTAAAACCCTGTGTACAATTTTGGTCATCACATTACAGAAAAGATATCACTACAATGGAACCACTGCAGACAAGAAGTTGTTAAGTAAGCAAGACAGTAGGATTGTTGTTGGAAGGTAAAGGTTTTCTTGGAGTTAAACTCCTAGTCATCAACATACTCAGTTACATGAATATCAACATCATTTTTAACAACTTACCCATCTTCTCAACAGTTAAATACAATGTTTCGGCCTTCACACACCTGAAGAAGGCTCCACGGCCGAAACGTTGTGTTCTCTTTCTTCTTTTTTTCAGCATGGAATAAACCTATTACTTGTTCCTTTGCAGCCTACGCATGCTGACGCAGCTACCCACCTGAACTACTAAATACAATTGTCGCTTTTGTCCTTGACAAAGAAATTACCTGTTCTAATAAGGCAATATGCACAACCTGCCTTTTGTCTGCAGGTACATACAGTGCCCTCCAGAATTATTGGCACCCTTGGTAAAGATGAGCAAAAAAGGCTATGAAAAATGTCTTTGTTGTTTATCAGCTTGATATAATGAATGGGAATATATGTCAATTAAATTTGGTTCATAGGAATTTTTAGGGGTGCCAATAATTGTGACACATGTTTTTGAGAAAAATGTTTATTGTTTTATAAGGATTTTTTTCTTTGAATAATTTTACCTCACTGAAAGGTTAGATTTCTCTCATATTTTCAGTGTAAGATCAAGCTGATAAACAAAATTTTTTTCATAGTCTTTTTTTGCTGATCTTTATCAAGGGTGCCAATATTTCTGGAGGGCACTGTAATCTTTTTCTTGGCATTGTTTAATTCTGGCCTACAGAAGACTTTTTTAAAACGTGTCTGGTTTAACTATACTGTATATATCATAACTTGTTAAACATGGTGCACTACATACAGTACTGTGGCTTGTGCATTTGGGAGGAGTATGCACACTGTGGCTAACCAAGGGAATTTTGAGGGCTACCTGTGATTGAGTCTTTACTGCACAGAATTACCAAAATGATGCACTGCGTCCGCCTGACAGCTCATTCCAAAGCTGCTCTTTGATATATTGCTGTGAAATTCGTCACAGAAAGCCTGCACAGTGCAGGACAAAGGCTTAATGGCAGCCGAGCCTATCTGACACGCAGTAAACCATCTCAGAAATGTAAAGCTTGCATCTGTTTTGAAGCCAAAGAGTTCAATCCATATGGAGGGAGTGCTGGTTGCCCAGGAACAATACAAACAAATGCCTCTTCTGGCTGATCCGCCCTGCTGTGGGATATGTGTTTGACATGCCTAAGGCCTTCTAACAAAAAAAAGCAAAAAATAAACAACTAAGGAATATCAAAGTCTAATCAGCTACTTATTTCCCATGTGTCCCTCACAACAAATTAGCAAGTTTTTTAGTCTGCAATGTGACTTGGATCCAGCAAGTACTGTATATCCTTGTGGCATTCCCAAAAGTGACAGTTCTCAACTTTCAGCTCATGCAGCTCCGCTCTATGTTAACAGGAGGCCTACAGGCTACCCTCATACAGATCAAATTGGTCCCTGCTGCATCGTTTGTGTGCAATACAAATCAATAAAAACAATGGCTTCCAAATCTGGTCAAATGTTCCCATCATTCTAAACAAAGCTGTTTTATTTTTGTTGTTTATGAAGGCGTATCCTCAAGGCTAACCCACAAACTACTTTCATATGAAATATGAAATCAAGACCCACTGACAATTTCAGTCATTGTGAATATTATATCCGCTTTCAGGACCCAGGGGTTAGGTTCAAAGTCCTCTCTGTGGTAGAATGTAATATGTACCATTCCCACACACAAAAGCGAAAGACCTCATGGTCTTACCATGACTGTAGCTGATCCCTGGGCTGAGAGAACTGCTGGATGGCTGGTCTTTGGTCTGAGCATGAAGCCCTTCCTTCCCCTGCTTTTGGCTCATCTTCCCAGGAGTCAAAGGCGGAGCGTCATCACCAGGCATTAAGGCAGCTGAGGGAGAAAGCAAAAATCACATTTTGGAGTTGCAGGAGACACATAACAGTGCTGTGAAGAAAGACTTTTTTAAAATCCATCTTTTAGTGAACAATCCTAAAAATCCTAAAAAAATAAAAAATAGGACACTTTAATCTACTCTCTTTCTGAATTTCTGTTTCAAATCAATAACAATTGTGCACATACTGCCCTCTCGTGTCACAAAAATGCAGTGCATCCAATTTAAACAGAATTCTACCAAAGCTTTATGACATGATATTTTTCTCAATAGAAAAGCCTATGGCATTGATAACAAATCATACATTTATTCTAGCCCTAGCTCTAGTAAGATAAAAATAAAATGACTTGCTTCAACATGTCATACAGACATAAGTCCAATTGTAATTTTCTAGTGAAGACCTCGGTGATTATGATCCTTCAAAGATCAATTTCTTTTCTATTTACAGTATCTGGCCCATGTGCCATTTACCAGAAATCTCAGTACATTTAAAAATATATATTCTTTAACAAAAATCTGAGCAAACAGGTTAGGAAAGACAGACTACCTGTATGATAAGAGTTTTGTTCAATGGTGTGAGTACATGTCTGTACAAATCTGTAATCTTGACATCTCTAACACTGCATCACACAAATTCACAGGACTTACATTATATAGGATTAATTATTCTAAAGGCAAAACATGACTGAATTTTACTGAAGTTCTGAAGATTCCTGCATTCTATTTATATCGATGGGAATATCTTCAGACACCTCAAGTGCACACTGCCACCATAAAAAAAAAGATCTTTGGCAGAAAACTTGTGTACTGTGTAACAAACCATCAAAAGCAGTACTATTATCAGTGATAAACATCATTAGAAAACAACAAAAACTCCTTCTCCTAACTAGGTCGTTCTTTACTTTTAACATGCCTTGAAGAATTTGCTGTTCCCTGTTATTGCATGTTTTTTTGCCTGAGAACACAAAGCACTCTGAGGAGGTTCATCAAGGATATTCTGGTTTACTGAGTTTCTGTGCTGTCAGGTAAATTGAAGGAAAGTATGATAACTATGCTAAAAGGTTCTTTTATCACATACAGCATTTGATGCTAAGAATTCTCTATCCCCTCATGAAAAGCGTGTTTCTGGACAACAAAGAGAACATGTTCATGCCTAATGAACCACGTGGGGACTGTGTGACATTTTAGTTAACCTGCAAAGCTGTCCAGAGGTGGCAAGCACATGCCTTTTGTTCACAAACTGCTGAAGAAACAGGAGTCCTTGAGAAAATGGCAAATGGCCCATGGCCACGGTGTTAAAAAAGCCGCTCATCTCGCTTAGCGCTGGAATCTGTGGAGCTGTCTGCATTAGTCTCTGCCAGAGCACATGCTGAAAAAAACATGTTGCGAAACTACCATTCACAGAGTTGCACTGTTAAAACGCCCACTTCTCTAGGGTGTCGATGCATAAGAGATACATATAAAATGTCAGCCCAATTAGGGCATCAATGTCATCATTTAATATTTAATTAATCAATCTGCTTCTTCATAAATACATATGACAGTTATGTCTTCTGTTGTATCACTGCTAGCCAATACATACTGTACATCTCTTAACTCTAACAGACCCCCAACCCCCCCTCTCACACACACACACAAACACAGACATAAACACTGGCGTTTCTGGAAATGGAATTGGGAGTGTCTGACTCTAGGCTCTGCTTTGAATACAAGGTCATGTTCCATTTGTTTATATCCGCCACAGAAACATTTATTTACAGGCAGGACCTTTTGAGGACTTCACTGCTTTACTAATTGAACATTTCTATTTATACCTCACAATATTTCTCCAGATGTGTTCCAAGCAGCTAGGCTCAATTCATCCTTGGTGATAAAACCTGACAAAAGCACAATTGAATCGGTGTTATTCTGGGACTTGTACCTAAGTGGCCTTTACGAAATAAGCAGTTAGTCAAAGACAACCACTGGGAATTGGAAACTGGGCCTCAGAATAAACATGAACATATACAACGTCAGTGTGAAGTATAAACATCTCTCAGAAAGGCCGGGTGAGCAGGAACACAGAGCGCTTCATTCACTGAAAGAACTGCCACAAACAGGCAGGAGGCCGGTCCCTGCTGCTGCTGTGTCATTACAGATAAATAGAAACAGTCAGAGAACAAACGGTGGAAATCTGACCTAATTAACTAAATCAGGAGACACTTGTACACTTCACAACACTAATTTAAATCATTCCTGGAAGCTGTCAGATGTCAATACACGCCCAGACAGAAGACATCTTTCCCTAGTTATTGCCAGGCAAGCCTTTGGTGCCATAAAAACCTATAGAGAATCTACCCCAGTTTAAACACAACAGGGGAAAATGCTACAGCATGAAGACTTGAAAAGAGGTAATCAAAACTACAACTAGGAACCTAAATCTTTATTAAGGGAATCACAAAAGTATAAAATTAACAAAAATAATAAAAATAAAGTATAAAATAAAAAGAAAAAAACGATAAATTGGGTGGCAAGGGGTGCAGAGGTTAGCATTGCTGCCTCAAAGCCCTGAGGCTAGGGTTTCAGTTCCAGACTGGTACTATTAGTGTGGAGTCTGTATGTTCTCGACAGGCTCAGCATGGGTTCCCTCTGGGTGCTCCAGTTTCCGCCCACAGTCCAAAGACATACTAGTAATTTCTAGGAAAATTGGGCCTAGGTGTCAGTGTCCGTGTGTCTATGAGGGCCATGTTTATGGACTGGCGTTCCATCCAGGGTGTACCCAGCCTTGCATGTGTTGAATGGTGTGATAGGCTTCAGCTTCCTTGCTATCCTGAATTGGGTGAAGAGGTTAGAAAATATATGGATGGAGAACACTAAATTGTAGATTTTCATTCTTTCAATGGAGGAAGATAATGAAATACAGCAAGCGGCAAGCATTAAGCAGATAATTACGCATACACTGAATTCTCCATGTACTCTTTGTTTGGCTTCCAGCTTTTATGAATTGCATATGGAGATCTCCTTCTGTTTTTGTTTACTCTCATGAACATGAAAAGAGCACAGGGACAAGACGCTACTGATACTCCACTTGGTGAGTGCTCATCAAATGCATAAAAAATAAGATTAAAAAAAGGGATTCTGTTCAAACATAATACAGTAGATGAAGTGGGAAAACAGGAACTCTTGAGTTCAAACTGTAGATCTAGCATCAACACTCCAAAGGAGATGTGACCCAAATCAGAAACTACTCACATACAGTAGCCACAGACATTAAGCCAAACACTCAATGCAAGCACCTAGTGAAACAATATACAGTTGTGAGGAAAAGTTTGTGAACCCTTTGGAATTATCTGGATTTCTTCGTGAATGGCTCCTAAATTGTGATGTGATCTTCATCTAAGTCATAATAATAAATAAAGGCAGTCTTTTTTAACAAACAACACACACAACATTTTACATTGCCATATCTTTATTGAACAAATGGTTTAAACAATCAAGGTCATTGGTGGAAAAAGTATGTGAACCTCTAGATAATGACATCTTGAAAAGAGGGTAATTGGAGTCAATGAGTCAGGTGTTGCAATCAATTCAGGTGTGGGTTTGTCCTGCCCTGCCATATAAACAAATTACACAATTTGGGTTACTTGCTCTTTACAACAGAATTCTGTTGAAGTGCAATATGGCCCGATCAAAAGAGATTTCAGAGGACCTCAGAAGAAGAATTGTTGAGGCTCATAAGACTGGAATTTCTGAAGACTTGGGCCTCCATCAGTCCACAGTCAGGCAGATAGTTTACAACTGGAAGAAATTCAGTGCCGCGGCTACTCTCCCTAGGAGTGGGCATCCTACAAAGATCAGTGCAAGTGCACGCCGTACAATCCTCAACCAGGTGACAAAGAACCCTAGGGTGACAGCTAAGGATCAGCAGGCATCTCTTGCACTTGAGAATGTCTGTGTTCATGAGTCTAACATAAGAAAAACACTGAACAAGAGTGGTGTTCATGGGAGGTTACCACGGAGGAAACCACTGCTCTCCAAAAAAAACATTGCTGCCAGTTTCAAGTTTGCTAAAGACCACCTGGATGTTCCACAGCACTACTGAAACAATGTTCTGTGGACAGATGAGACAAAAATTAAACTTTTTGGTAAATGTACACAGCGTTATATCGGGAGAAAACAAAACACTGCATACCAACACCAAAATCTCATCCTAGCTGTGAAGCATGGTGGAGGGAGAATAAGGGTGTGGGGCTGCTTTGCTGCCTCAGGACCTGGACGGCTTGCAATCACTGAGGGACCAATGAATTCCAAGTTGTATCAGGAAATTCTACAGCAGAATGTCAGGGCGTCTGTCTGTGATCTAAAACTAAAAAAAAAGCTGGGTCATGCAACATCACAATGATCCAAAAGACAGGAGTAAATCAACAACAGAGGGGCTCAAACAGAAGAAATTCCGTATTTTAGAATGGCCAAGTCAGAGTCCTGACCCCCATCCCATTGAAATGCTGTGGCGTGATCTGAAGCAGGCCGTTCAAGCAAGACATCCCAAAAATCTACATGAACTGAAACAGTGTTGTACAGAGGAATGGGTCAAAATACCTCCTAACCACGGCACAGGTCTGATCAGCAGCTACAGAAAGCATTTGGTTGAGGTTATTACCAATAAAGAGGGTACCACTAGTTACTAAATATAAGGGTTCACATACTTTTTCCATGAATGACCTTGATTGTTTAAACCATTTGTTCAATCAAAATATGGCAATGTAAAATGTGTGTGTTGTTTGTTAAAAAAGACTGTCTTTATTATTATGACTTAGATAAAGATCAGATCACATTTTAGGAGCAATTCATGCAGAAATCCATATAATTCCTAAGGGTTCACAAACTTGTTCTCACAACTGTACAGTATATCTACAATAGAATTTGAAACTACTACACTTAAGTACATATGTCCCACTTTAAGGCCTATGTTTTTACAATAGATGTTAATATTTAACTTTTTTTGTTTATTTGTTAAGCAACTGTGCACCTTTTTGTTTACTTCTGTGGGGTGTGTTACAAAAGTACTTACCATAAAATGTTTATCTATCATATGGTTTATCTACCATAAAATGCATGAAATACTAGTATCAAAAGAAATTAACCACATGATGTTTTAGTTTTCATCCAAATAAAGTATTTGGATTTTGATGAAGTGATCATTCATTCTGACCACAGAAACATAAGAATGGTTACAAAGAAGACAAGGCCATTTGTCAAATCTACTCCAGCATCCACTGCTACATTCTAATGATACATTCCAGTGACTCTGCCTGTTGCATAAGCAATAAATTATTTCATTAAAGAAAGATTGGGCACAGGGGTTTGGGCCTGGTGCAAATCAAGACAGAAATACAAAGACAATCAGGTAGCTGCTGGAATTGGTTTCAGTGGACCAGTAGGTGGAACTCCTCTCTCTGGATTAGAATTTCCAAACACCAAAAGCCCCATATGGTAACTAGGAACACTGCAGTATATTTGTATTTCTACAAATTGATCATTAAATAATTAATATTCATATATTAGTTGATTTCTCTTATAAACAGTAGACATTGTAGACAGATATTGAAGTTGTCTTGCATGTTTGGTGTCAGAATAATTCTCCTTACCCTAGGAATGCTGTGTGACCAGGAAGGGTGTCTGTAGTGCCTTATAAATCATGCTGGGGCACATTCTTAAACCACTGTTTTAAGTGAGAGATTAAGCTCCAAAACCTTCAAAATAATCATTAAAAAGCAACACAGTATTTTGGGGAACAGATATACAGTATTTACTGCGCAAGTTCCATAAGGTAACATATTTGGCAACACACACTGTCTGAAGTTTCCAACTAACCTTTCTACTCAAAATGAGATTATATTGGACTTTTATCTGTACAGGAATGCAACAATAGTAGTGAAATGAGAAATAACAATGAAGAAAAATGGATATTGTTCTCTTGCACAGTCTCTGTATAGTGTAAGTGATGTTTTCAGAACTTTAGTATCGAACTGCGAAGTGATTTCTGGATATTTATCCTTAAAGAACTAACTTTGGATCATCAAAGTGATAAAATTCTTCAACCAAAAAAGCAAACCTTTTGGATGCACTATTACTTTTATTAAAAACTAAGAATCACAAGTTATGGACTTTCTGTTTTTGGAAAACACTGTTCTTTACTAATCACAGTAAAACAAAAAAACATGTTATTGATCATAGAATAAAGCAAAATGGCAAATGTTTCCCTATACACTGTAAAGCAGCATTTACGGTACTTAGAAGAAAGGGTTTAACACACTGAAGATCAAATCAGAACAAATCTGAAGTAAATGTATTACAATGCATCTGATCTTGTAACTGAGCACTGGATGATGGTGAAAGGTGACTAATAATATGAACTGTTCAACACACCAGAAGCAGATGTTAAAGATGTTGTACCCCTGAAGAACACAATAATTATACAAAATCTAGGCAAAACAATCCTTATGGAATTAAACAAGTATATGTCTCTTCTGCCTAATCTATGAGAATAATTACTGCTTCCACACTCTGCACTGAAAATTGACCTATTGACCAACACCTAGGACACTCCAGTGGCATGCATTTACAGTATGTACAGTATGGGAACTCCTGATTATTCCTTATTGAAGACTATTTGAAATTTAGACATTTGAAATGCCCACAACGCAATCAGCACACTGAAATGTTATCAGAAGTGCGCGCTTTAGCAAGACACCCAGGAAAAGGCTGGGTTTCAAAAAGCTAAGCCTGTGGCCTTTCAGAGAAATGTTATGCTTGCTTCCTCTTTTTGTTTCTGTTTCAAGCCAAAGAAAGGTCAAGCACTTACTTGATGTCCCAAGGTGGTCTCTGATCTCTCCATGATGCTGTTAGTGGGTTTATGGGGGGTTTTGGTGAAGGGGAGGCAGTCACAGGATCCAGCCAGTTGGGGTGGAACAGTTTTTGTTTGTGTGTTTGTTTGTTTTTAAAGCACCAAGCAGCAACGATAGCAGCAGCGGCGGCAGGAGAGGAAGAGAGAGGAAGAACAAAACAAGTTAGTCAGTGTTCGGTGCAAAGCATGCAAACTCATAATAAGAATCAAACAACACAAAAACAAGACCTGCCAAAAATAGTGGGTCATGCCGTTAGCCAAGCACTGCTATTTAAAGCAACACAAACTGGCCACATGTCAGCTTGCATTTTTGCTATGAAACATAGTAGACGGGATTAAGAAAGATTACATGAAAAGGATATAAAATGAGGTAGGGATTTCAGCACTGCATTCAGATCTACAGTACAGTACCTGGCTAAAAAAATGTTACGCACTTCTGCTTCTTAGCTACATGCTGTCTCAGATGTTGAAACACAGCGCACTTCCATCCTTTGAGGTATTTCTTAGATTTCTTATTACATTGCCAGACATGTTTCACAACGTTCCTTTTGTGTGTGTTCCTGAAGTTATTTTTAATTTTGTACCGATAAAATTAAGCCACAAAACTGTTTCTATCTACTCTTTCTCTCATGTTTCACTCCACACCGTGCTTTCTTCTTAATTCCTTTTGCAATTCTGCTGATTTCCTCCCCTGGTTGGTATTTCAGTCTGTTGAAACAAAAACTCTTAAAATCTGCTCGAAGGAGCTGGAAAAGAACTTGACCAAAACATATACCTGTACAGTCGAGTCTTTCAGGTTGTAACATATTAAAATAAAATACACGCTTCACCCTACAGCATCAACTAAGACACAACACTGAGCCTTAAAGGGGAACTGCAATGCTATATTTTTATATTTCAGGGTTTGAAAGAATTATCATTGATGATTAAATTTCAAACCACAATAACACAATTTTCATAATCAAAATAGATTAAATTTACAGGTATGTGCAACGCCATATTGCCATCATTGTATGCTTTTCAGAATGAGGCTACAAAACATCCGGTGAGGTGAAGTGGCCCTATTATATTGTAAACAAGTAGGCTTGTGAGTAATCCAACAGAAAAAATTGCTCTTAGCCATAAAACCATATTTTATGCACATCCTAACTTACAGTAGGTCTTAAAACATAATTATGATAAAAAGGGTCACTTAAATCGTGAATTTTTTTCATTGTTCTATAAAGTACTGATATCATCCTCTCACTGCGTCCTCTTTTATTGGTTGCTTTAAATGGGCCAAAAAGATTGGAATGGCAACTGGTCTGAGCACAAGTTTTGGTTCAGTATTTGAAGTGAAAATATATTTCATATTACAAACTGTCAGGCTTCAGAATCAAATCAATTTTGCA
The DNA here is from genome assembly GCF_055471065.1 of Atractosteus spatula. NCBI lineage: Eukaryota > Metazoa > Chordata > Actinopteri > Semionotiformes > Lepisosteidae > Atractosteus > Atractosteus spatula. The sequence goes on along the minus strand of NC_142713.1, from coordinate 26,044,161 downwards.
ATACGATCAATTAATTATTCTGTTGCTGAGATTTAATGGCCGGTCTGAAAAACTGGGACTGCAGTTACCCTTTAACCGTAGCATAACTTTAATTTCATCAATGAGCAAACAACTAGAACACTTGAGCATCACTTAATGTCTTTACTACTCACATTTTCATTGCTCATTTTCCTTGAAAGGAACTGCACTCCCTTCTACATCCCATAAGATATACTGTATGTGCAGTATATTCCCACACACAAGTAAAAGTAATTGACAAAAAATGATTATTCAATTCAAGTTTTAATTCATTATTAAATGTAACTTTTCAGATACATCAGCCGAGCGCACCTTCTCAATAACAGTGACGACTTGAAAAAGCTACCCATTTACACAGCAGGGCATTTTTCAGGAGCAGTTTTAGTGAACTGCCTTGCTGATAAACATAATAGCAACATCCAATCCAGGATTTGAACCCACAACCTTCCACATCCAAGATACCATCACAATGATTCACATTATTCAGGCATTCCTCACACAGAGGGCTGTTTGAAAATGACAGGCCTTGTAACACGATACCAGTACCAACTAAACACCTCACATTCTTAGCTTTTACATCTTGTTACTATATATAATCTTTCAAAGGGAATACCTCCCTATCCTCAGGAGTAGGATACTGGAAGTAGGAGTAGGAGTGGAATACTGCCCATGGCAAGTCCCAGATAACCACTGCAAGAGATATGAGATGCCAGAACAAGGGCCGAGAACTTCCTTTTAGTTTTAGCTATGAATCCACATTTTTACAGGAACATACATTGTGAATTTTGTTTTCCAATTCAGCAGTCATCCCCGTTGTCCTAAATGATACTGAATTTTTTAGGGAAACTAAAGAGACATCTTCATTCCCGAAACACTTCCCTTATCATTTTATGACCAAAAATGATGCACACAGTAGTTGGATTTCTTTAGAAAAAATATTTGTTTGGTTGGTAAACCTTTGGTGAAGTAGGCATCAGTGCATTTTTTTTTTACTGATTAATAAACAGAACGCCAAATCCAGTCTGTTATTAAAGACACAGGAAGACTGCTTTCTAAGGGTCCACATTAAATTGAGTGTCTCTTAAACTGATCTTTAAAAGGCAACTGAAACAACCTAGGGTTATTTTTGTATAGTAATTATATTTGATTACGTATGCGGGTTTATACTGACTGGATTACTGAGCTCCTGTGTATCATTATTCGTAGAGAGTACAGTAATTATATTTATACACTCAAATCCCAAGAGGAACTGTATTCGATTTTGAATTTATCTCAGCATCAGAAAAAAACTCTGCTGTAAGTTTACCATAGAAGATTACAATACCAGTTTAGATATATTCATAAATGAATAAGATTCTTGTTACTCTAAATAATAGGACAAATGCAGCATGCAAAGTTAATTTGCTCTAATTACAAAATAAGAGGAAAAACGAACACAGAGCTGTTTCATTAAAACCTGTGTACTTTCCCATGCAGTATTTCTCGGACTTTAAAAGTCTTTTTCTTTTCGCTCTTTTTAGGAAGAACACTGATATTTGGACTCTCCTCATGCTGCCTGCCATACCCCTAAGTGGCAACACTTAATTCTGTTGTGCAGTATCGGATTTAGAGAAGTGATACATGCTAAACACTAGGCTATTACACACTCAAGACAGCAATTCATTTACAGTATACTGTGACAAATAAGAACCAATATTGCACACAAGACATCAGATCAAGCCTTTTATCAAAACCCATGCATTACTTACGTAAACTGTGGCCGGCATAGTTAAAGCCTTGCGTTCTCACCATTAGGTATTTTTCACTCTGACACCCTCAGTCACCTGCTCCAGCCTGCTCCCTTCCAGGCTTCACAGTGACACAGCACAGCACTACACTGTGTCTTTCTGCAGAACAGTAGAGGAATGATCTCTCTGAGGATCAGCTGTATTCAGTTCACAGGGAGGAAATGTCTGAGTATCCAGGTCAGTGTTAGAAGAGCGCTGTTTCATCCGGGGTGCCGTCTGGTCTGTGCATTCTGACATCAAGGAAGCGTTCCCCATGTCTGAACGGCACGCTGTGGCATGTACAAAACAGCACCGGCTTCAACTTTAAACCAGGCAACCACAGCACAGCATCCCCAGCCTGTAAGCTGCAGCCTTGCCAAGTGGAAAGTTCTGGAAGGCAGTAAAACATGCCACATGTGTCACACATGCCTGGCTCTCCGTGCCACTAACTGTACCATCTACAGATTAATGGAGGAGGAGGGAGGCCTTAAAAGTCATTATTCAAAATAATCATTACTCTCTTTTCATTACATTGTGAGAGTATTTCTTTGGGTTGCCTGCTGTGCATTCCTTTATTTTCTTAAGGATGAATGAAACATAAAAAAACATAAGAGCCATATAGTACCTCATGCAATTCTATTTATGAGTTATCTGAAGAAAGAGTGGCATATTGCATAAACAGTGAGTTGTTTCTCCCTCAAATCCAAGAAACGTGATACGAAAAATATTTCTAGGCTTGAGATGGATTCTACAGTATATGTTAACACCAAGTTATGAAGTCAAAACGTTGTAGAAGCAATTTATTACTTTCCCATTTCAGAGGGTAGGCCAAGGATCCTTAATGAAAATGAATATTCTGCAGTGTGACTTATACGTTATAAACTTTACGGGATTTTCTATATACCCCATAGGTGCCATATTTGCATTGGGTGCAGGCAGTGAGTAGCAATAACTGCATGGAGTATTTTCAAAATGGCACTCAGAGGGACACCGGAAGCAGGAATAATAATACCATGACAGACAAATATGCATATTTCTAACTACTTAAATACTTCGGCCTAAACCCTAAAAATCTACAAAACGGACATACATACCACAGTTTTTCTAGAAACTGAAATATAAGCATTAATACTGGGCACCTGGTAGCCATTCCACCAATATGTTGCTAGTAAGCAAACAGGATGAGATGATTTATGGCAAAAAATGCCAGTGAAAGAACATTAAGCATTTTCAAACCAGTACGGATCAACAGTGACAAACAAAATGTAATTTTAAATCTACTATTCATGGCCACAGTTCAGAATTCAGAATTTAGACTAAAGGCTTATAGATTATTTTTTCACCAAAGTTAAAGCAAACAAAATCCCTTCATGTGAAAGTAATAGTAAATGAATAAAAGAATAACCTGATAACTTTGAGACATCTATAGTGCATTACAAATCAAACGTTTTGGAATAGAAAACATAAATAACATAATTAACTATTATCATTTGCTGTGAAAGATTCTGAATAACAGGTTACCCCCTTAGTTTCTTGCTGTAGTCCTCACTTTTCGCATCTTTTTTTTTATCAAAGCCTCATGTATCTCACACTCACTCTAGTACCCTCCAAAGAGACAGATCACTCATTTACACTGAAAGGTAGTAAAACTTTAAAGCAGTTTCTTTTTTTCTTTTAAATCCTCTGTAAGGGACAGAGAAATATAAAGATTACTATGACAAGTGACAGCTTCAATGTGATTCGGAGTGATACTAAGATCCAACAAAGTGATATTTCAATGACAAGAGCTGATTTGACAGCTGAAAAAACTCTCTGTACAAAACAAATGGAACTCCTCACTCTCCTCTTGGAAATGATACTGTAAAAAGAATGACAAATACCATTCCAGAAGCAGTCCGGACTCTTCGTTGTTGAGGTCTTTGTTTTCTGCCTTCAGTTTTCGCTCTTGCCACCTTTGCACATGATCAATAACAGAAGTAGACTCTATTCCTACAGATCTGCACTTTCTAATCTTCTTACATCTACCAGCTATTGCTGAACTGCAACCTAGCAATGCTTCTGGCTCTTTTACTTTCATCCAGCAGATTAAGGGGGATGTCAACAGTAGGGAAACAATTACAGCAATCAAACCTTTCTACTCTCTGTACAAACCATAAAATAAACAGCAGACTGACAAAACTGATATTTGATTACATCTGGGTAAAAATAAAAATAACAGAATAGGTTTTAAGGTCATATCAGACAGGAAAATGGATGATGCAATTTGTGGTTTTCATATAAAACGTTATCAAGCCTATATTTCTGCTAATGATCTAAATAACATTTAAAGGAAGTACAGTATGAAGAGAAAACAAACAACCACCCTCACAGATGTACACTACAAAGCAATAACACTTGATAGGCCTCTCCTTAAGAAGCTTCTTAAGAGAAAAATAAATCTTTCAGATTAGGATCCACGTCTGTGTTAGTCTGCTTTGTACTAATGTGTCTCTTCTTATTTTATGTAAAAAAAGCATGACAGCAATGAACAGATGACTATTATTGTAAAAGAAAAGACAGCAAAAAAGATTGTGGATAAGTGGTAAGAACACTCCACAGGCACTACAAAATGCCGCGTATGGCACCACCTACCTCTGATTGAGGTGTGAAAACATATCCAAATAGAGAAACACTTCCTTCAGCATCCACATGATATCTAGCCACTGACAGATGTCTTTTAGCTTTTTTGCTAAATTGGGAATTAATCCTGCATCTCTCTAAACCATAAGTTTTTTCTTTTCAAAAGCTTATATTCTCTCATTCTAAATTACAGAAGGCACTGAATTTTTGAAGAGAGTTACTCTGGCTTGTCAGTCTTTTCAGTCTTTAGAAAAACTTGGTAATTTCAGACTTCTGAGAGCTTCTTGAAGAAAGCACGATTTGCTGTTACTTTTTTTTTCTGAAACTTTGATTAAAGGTCATTTAATGCTGTAATCTTCAATAGGACATGTGAAGTGTAACAATTTGTGCCAGTGCTTAGGAAGTAGTTAGGAAGAAATGGTATTTTGATCAATCAAAATATTAGTTTGTAGACATAAGTTTACATGGCCCATGAGTCCTTTATTGTATCATGAACTGCAAACAGGTGAAGAAGAGCTTTTAAATCTGCACATATACAGTTTTGGAGTTTAACACATTTTTGCATGTTACTGTATACTGTATATGGCTTCATTCATTGGAGATTGCATGCTTAGACAAAAACCCCTGTGAAATTCACATGAAAGCATCCAGCATTTATTTCTCTGTATTTTTTTGTTTTTATTTCAGGCAAAGGTGTAATACCTTCAGTATGACTCTCACCTTCACATATACTTTTAGTATATGAAATATGATTCAGCTTAAGCCATACAAAGACTAAAATACACCTGAGATCCACAGAGCTGAGGTTCTGTATAAGGCCCTTTCGTAACATTCATATGAAACTAAAAAAACAACAATAGGTACAGTTTCAGTGTGAGCGATGTTGGTTTAGTTGCTACGGTTGCTCACAATATTTGGAAGTGGGGTTTAGATGAAGATTGTGTACAATTCTCATGGTGACAATGTTTCTTCTACCATGTTTATGCAAAGACATGCCCCCAGTTAAATTAGAACAGTGACATTATCAAACAGGCACTGCAATTGGATAGAGGTAAAGAAAAACAAGGGACTCTGTGTATGGAAGACTGATATAGTAACATTACTAAGGTGTGTGTAAGTTATGCAGGTTCAGATAAGGTGCCAATAGAATCCTGGCTGAGGCTCTGACAGCATGTTCCTCATGGGCTGAACAAAAGAGACTGCTGTACTGGACTTGACCCCCAAGTCCCGGGTCTAAGGAAGACAAGATAGCACACATTAATGACAGAGTTTCTTCATTCTTTTGTCATAGGCTTACATGACCACAATTTTAATTGTAAACCATGTCTGTTTAGTTTCATAAAATGAATACTACACAGGCTAAATATCAAAGGGCATAAGCTTTTTTTAAAAAATGGTAGGAGCCTTATTAGTCAACACAGTTAGATTTCTATGAGATAATACAGCAATCTCATCTATTTAACAAGCGAATTGTGACAAAACTGCTCGGGAGCTTATTTTAGATTCTTACAACCCATTTTGTTAAAAAAGTCTCATGTTTTAGATGCACTGTCATTTGTGTTCTTTGGTGCATTCTCCACTGTTAATTCATTGTGTTGACTTGAAAAGCCAGTGCTTCTGAGGATTTTAAATATTTACCTCAGGGCCTATCATAATCTTCTGTATTCAACACTAAAATGATTTCGTTTAACCTGTCAGGATAGGTGATCTCCTGATGTTAGAGCAGCAATATGTAATTGCAATATGATGACAAAAATGTTCTAAATGTAGTCCTACTAGTGCATTGCACAAACATATTGTCGAGCTTAGTGTCAAATGTTTTTGAACCATCTGAGCTCTCTGTTACATACTGGGTCTAATTATTTAATTAGCTGCATGATTGTAGTATTCCTACCAGGCTTTGAGGCATTATATGTTTCTTTTTTATTTATATTATACGCTAATGTGCCTTTAATAAAGTGAATGTTTTGAGTAATCAGCTACATGTATAACAGACCTTTAGAAAAATTCTATTGTGTACATGGAAAACTAAGAAAACGGTTATGTTAACAGTTTAACTGATTACAAAGTTGAAAGCACACAAAAGTTTTAGTCCCATGATCTACCTTAGTGATACAAATCACAAATAGCAGTGGTCCCAATACAGATCCCTGTGGTACTCCACTAATTATATTACCCAAATGTGAACATTCGTCCCTTGTGTACTCTCTGTTGTTTATGCATAAACCAGAAAAAAGGAATATGATATCAAAATTAATTTAAAAAATGTTGAAACCTTTAGAAGCAAACAACTTTTTATAAGTTTCATTATAACCTAAAGCATAAGTACTACTGTAAATAGATACATACTCAAATATTAAAACATTATGGTACATTTTAAACTGTCAAACTGGCAGTCAGGTTGAAGATGCATATGATCCATTTTCTGATACAATAAAAATACAACACATGCAAACAATTACCCCCTTGAAAAAGGAAAAAAAATCAATTCCATAATACCTCCTATAGTACATCTGTGGGAAGACCTAGCTCAAATAAAATTACATTTACCCATAACGAAGCAGAACAGGTTATTCACAAAGATGTGAAAGCCATGCATATCTCATCCCAATGCTTACAGAAAGCACAGTGGTTTAATGAAAACACTCAAGAACCTTCTTTGTCAAATATTAGACATTGTATTTTCATGATCAGCACAAAACACTAACAGCACAGTTAGGTATACAGACAAAACAGGGAAAAAAAACAGCTAAAAATACACACAATCCTGTCTTTTTTTCTTATGCCACATGCAGCACCATGAGATTCCCATAGTCAAACTTCATTTTTTATGTTTCACACAATGCTTAGCGGGTACAAATTTTACATGTGTAATTTGTTCCACATTCTATTCTATAAACAGCTACTGCTCTTTAAATGAGGAGCCAAAGAGCAGACATTTTATTATTCGTTAAAAAGTCCAAAACTGGCCTAAGTGACCCTGTATAAAACAGATTTGTCAATAAGCATGCAGGTGAAATGAGATCTTAAAGGCAACACAAAGAACCAGCTTTTACTTTGGTAAACAAACTTTGACAGGACAAAAAGCCCAGGGTGTCAACATGTCTGGCTAATGTATTGCACAGTGCTTAAAAAAAAACAATTGACAAAAGGAGCAAAGTCAGACTCTAAACATTTTTTTTCCAAAAGCAGGTCAAATAAGCTGAGAAGTCACCAAAAGGTGTTAGAAAAAATTAAAGAAAACAAATTTTAGCCTTTGTGAGCTACATTGTGAGCTGTGGCCCTCTTCAAAACCTTACATGCCGTGAAGCTCAGAGTTAAAAATATGGCTCGAACAAAGCCTTGGATAGCATCTATAAATTATACTAAAACAATTCCAGCAAATTTTCGATACAAGGTATTCCAGATATATTAGCTGATGACTGTACAAGTTATGTTTTTGTTGTACATAACTGTACATGTTTCACATAGACTATACGTACAAGTTATGTTCTTGCATATGAAAACTCAGTGATAGTCTTTTTTTATGATATATATGAAACTACGGTAAATATAAACCTATTTCTTTTAAATATTATGCACTTCTGTCATCTACATTATTTAGATTTCACTATTCTGAAAAGACAACCTGTCTGAAAAGACAAAGATACAAAGACTACAGACTACAAAGATAAATTTTTGAGCAGAAGACATTATTTGATTCCTTTAAGAATCAAATAAGTTTCTTAAGTTGGGTTTCACTGGGGCAATTACTTTGCAAATCGCTTTTTTAAGAATATGTACTGTGCTGTTTGACAAGACTCTATTCTTTTAACCTTCAGTTAGTAATGTACTGCCAGAGACTGCTGAAATATATTGTGATATTTCAAATCTACTTTGTACTTGCACTTGAAAATAATGTTACTAAAGTACTAGCATGTATCTATTAACTGTACAACTCATATGGCGTACTGTATGTCTGGCATACATCCAATATACAGAAATAATGCCTATATAAAAGTATTTAATCCTAAACAAAACATTGGATGACAATGTTACAACTAATTACAATAGTTTTATAGCGCCTGTAAACAATCATATTTGATATTTCTAAGCTGAAAGGTTTCTAAAAAAAGCCTTGAAATGCAGAAAGATTAAAAACATGTGTTAATAATAAATTCATCCAGGAACATTGCTTAATTAAGGACAAGAGTATTTTTATAAATGAAAGGGAAAGAGAAATTAAATAACTCTTTTTCTATATATTTCTTTATATTGTCGCAGTCCTCCATTCAGTGTTCACTGATAGCTGAGAATTCCTGTTTAACTGAAAGATATTAATTGCCTAAGTCTTTCTCAATGAATCATGAGAAAACAATAAAGTACAACCCATTCTGTAATGACTGTGCCTTGCAAAAGTATTTTCTCCCTTCCAATAATGTCCCATTTACAAATGATGTATAGACATTTTCAAAGTGAAAATTATTGATCAAAACCTAAATGCTCAGACTAAAAATAGTTTAGTGTCAGCAAACACTGCAAGGAAAACATAATGTTGACTGCATCTTTTTGTGACGACAAACCCAAATTATTTAATGTGCACAAAATTACTTTGAAAATTCATATAATTAGTTGAAAGGCCTTTATGTGCAATAATGGTGGTTCACATGATTTCAGAATAAATACACCAGTCTCTGTAAGGTCCCTCGGCTAGGCACTGAATTTCAAGCTGAGATTAAAGGGAACTTTCAAACCAGCTCAGGTATGAATGGTGTTGAAAGGCAAAGATCAGGAAAAAGGTAAAAGAAACTTCAAAGATTCTGAAATTTTCTGTGAGTACAGTGAAGACGATCATTAAGAAGACGAATTGTACCAGCAAGACACTGCATAGATCAGGCTTCCCTCCAAACCCATCAGCTGGGCAAGGAGTAAGCTGGTTATGGATGACATCTTGGACTAAGGTGGGAGAAGATGTCTAGGAGTCAATAATATGCTGGTCACTCAACAAAGCTGGTCTGCATGTAGTCCAATAATACTCAAATCTCAAACCTGCATGGAGATTGCGACAAAAGTACAGTATTTAAGTGGTACTGCAAAAATATGGCAAAGGTAAAAAAAAAAAGATTTGACATTCAAATATAATTTTTTAAAAGGTATTTAAAAAGTCCAATATCTCTAATTCACTTCACCAGGTTTCCAAAAGACCCACACACACCTAAGACATGGTGACTGCTGACTCATGTGATAATCACCCATACACTCACAGGCTTTCTCACAGATAAATTCCAACAAAAAATCTTCTTAAAACAGTGTGGAGTTTTCTGCACAATATCAAGCAGTTTTTAATCTCCATTTTCACTTAAACCATCTCTTCTGCCTTATGTAAAAGAAAAGCCACTGCAAAGCAGAAGGAGGTTTAATACACAAGGAAAATTATTCTCCTCTCTACTGACTCTTGAAAGAACAGACTGTACATTTGCACGGTTCTTTGAAAACCATGTGTGTTTCTTAAAGATATTCCCTACTCAGACAATGAAAAATCCTACTATGAAATGAGATTCTCCACTTTTCACAGAAAGTCACAAATCTTTCGCTCATAATATAGGCCACTGAGGAAGACAGAGGCCTTATCCCCTCTTTTTACTTAGCACCTCACATTAATCTAGCTGTACAACAGCTGCTGAGGGGCTGGCACACTCTGCTAATATGTTTGTTGCAAGGTGACAAATTCTGAAAAAGAAAAACAAAAGCTTGACTGATGCAACCCAGAGAGCTCTGGCCTCTGAGAAACAGAGGCGTGTACAGTGTTGAGTTCCAGACATCAAAGCAAATACTAAGGGTGCTACTAGGCTACAGCTCAAGCCACGCTTCATCATACTCTGGGTGGTGCCCGGCTGTTAACCATGATAACAGACCAGAGGAGAAATTATGCAAAGAAAACCCTTTGCAGTTAGTGTATCAAACATCAGACACGAATACAACTTATCAAACATGTCATCAAGAAAAAAATATACTTTGAATTTAAAGTTGTGTTTGTCAAATTAAAGAGATATTGCCATCTCTTATTTAAAGAATGGCAACTTAAGATTCAGTTGCTCATTGGTTCTGTTTCACATTTATGGTTTATATAAACATTTTACAACCTTTTGGAATGCCACCTGTACCACTTATGTAGTCCCGTGCCAGCAGAAATTTGTTTTGGTTTTATTTTTTTGTTTACTCAGTCCCCTGAGCATAGGGGCTTCTGCCTCTTAGAATTCTCAAGAGATAAGAAGAAACCTCAAACCAGTTGCATCATTCAAGGAAGAAAAAAAAACAATTTACACAGAAACACTTCACTGACTGAAGTCATTAGTTTAAATGCATTCATAAGCAGCATCCATGATGTACTGTAACAGGAAACAACAAAACAATACAATCGTGGATTCCTGCATTTTTTCACATCAGAATGAACTAATCATATTATAAAACGAACCATAATAATAAAGACTTAAAAAATTCTTGTTTGCATCAGAAATATCTTTCTTTTACAGCTCAAATTTTCAACTCATTAAAAACAAAGTGAAATTATTCAGGGAAGGTAAACACATCTTGCATTATCCGGCACCACTTTACAGATTAAAATTCAAACTAATCTAGATTGAAGGTCTCAAGAATGGCCAAAGAGAAAACAATCTGACATCTTAAATCTCGAATGGTCCCTTTCAGTTTGTTTGCTTTCTGGGTGCTTTTTGGGTCCACACATGGGATCCATCTGTGACACCTAAAGGTAAATCACAGCTCATGCAAAATAAAACCTTTTGGTAAACTCGAAAAAAGGAAAAGCAGACAACTTTTAAACAATATTAGAGCTCTTAGGAAAGACTGGAGGGGGAGTTCTGAAGCATCTCTCCTGCACCTGTGCACACACATACACGTAATCCTGATACAAGAAAGTTACTCACTTGTTATTATTCAACAAACTGATGGACTGGTTTTTTAAACCAAATTATGAAAAGAAAAGAGCAATTCAAAACGTTATAGCACAATCCTTTAAAATCGCCTTCTTTCCTTGGTTCCGGTGGAAATGAGGATGTCTCTGGATTTCACAAACTGAGCAGGCGATACATACTGTGCTGTGGACTGGTAGCAAAAAGTTCTCCAGTCTGGAGGGTGTGGAGGCCGATCGTCAGGAAGACCCCCCCTCAGGACAAGGTGCTGCGCCCCCGCTCTGCGGTGCTGTTCAGGCGGAGACGCTGCGCCTGTGGTGCTGAGCCTGTCACACTGAGCTGCAGGCTTCTCGTCTTGACACACAAGAAGCCCACTAGAGAGCAGGAGTCTCTTTTTTTTTCTCATCCCGCCTGCTACCAGGGATGTAATGACTTCTTCTCTCTTCCTCTCTCTCTCTCGCAGGCAAACCAGGGTGAACCACGTGTGTGGACCAGTTATTTCAGGCCCTTCTGCACCAGTAGACTGAACAGGGATTTTAATTTCCCCCGTTTGGAAAAACAAACACCGTCCGGTAAAGAGGGCCTGAAAAGTTATTTATCTTCTTAGAATCCTACTCTGTATACTGTCCTTCTGGCTCATTAATTTTATTTTTCTGATGCTAGTGAGTATAAGAAAGGGGAAATTTAAGAGCTGTGTGGACATTTCAACCACCTATCTCATCTTTACTAATTGTTTTTTTGCACAAAGCTACATAAAAATACAAAGGCTTCAGTTACAATTGTCTTTTAGTTTAATCATGTTTCAAGGATGTGTTCTACTTTAAATTTGGGTCGTAAAATAAATCCAGACTTTCTGTTTTTATATTTTACATTAAAAACACTAAAGTGTAGCAAGCCCATTTCTTTTGTTTTATGCACAATAAGTCATATTTTGATCAAGTGTATGTTGTATCATTATAAAAATCAAATGCAGCAAAAAAAAAATCAATTTAATTGCCTAGTTTTAATAACCTCTCAGAGGCCTTCTCTGATAGCGAAAACTCTGATGTAACACTCATCCCTGTGTGGTTCGAGGGCACTTTGGTTTATTTTTCATATTAATGAATATGTCCCTAACCTCCTTCCTTCCAGTTGTTAAACCTTGGCGTTATGTGACGGAACAAAAAAGGCTTTTCAGATATGTTAGAAAGTAGATATAAAGTTATGAACCCAAGAAACAACCTGAAACTCACACAATTATAAGAACTCCACTAACAGAATTGGAATTTCAGTACAAAGAAAAAAAAACACTTACAGACAATACTTTACAAATGCATTAGGAGCATTTGTGACAAAAATAGTTTGACAGGTCCCATATTTGACCATACAAAAAGGCTGTGTAAGGTTTATACTGTACCTACTCTTCGGATTGTATGGTTCATGTTTCATGAAACGCAAAGCACGCTTCTAACATTCACACAAACCATGAATGCTTGAATGGAAGCTTCTTCAGTGGCTACAGCTGCATGACTTTAAAAGCAATGTTACCAATTTAACACTGACCTTACATTTTTACAAGATGCTATACTCCACCTAACTTCACCTCCAGGAAAATGAAAAGAACAGAACTAAAAAGGAATAGAAAAAGATACTGGAAAAGATACAAATGTCAGTAAATCCTGCACGACGTTCAGAATTATAAAGATTTTAGTGAGGAAGGCAGCTAAGCTGTTTCACATCTGATAGTCAGCAACAAATAAAAATTGTGCAATTGATCACCTGCAGGCAAGAGCCTTGAAGCAATTTGCTGAAAGCAATTTATTGATTAAAAGGTTTTGCAGTGACTTTTTTATCTTCTAAATAAATTCTGCAGTGTAAAATTCTGTTTAACCTCAAACACGGATGTAACTTACATTTTAAAAGTAGCAGTGTACCAAAAATAATTTAATTAAAATGGACTTAGAGATTATGATTTTTATGTTTAGAAATAAATTAATAAGATGTCATCAGATACTACTGAGTATCACACATAAAAAGTTACAAATCTTCCACTATAAGTATAAGTAAGATAATAAGTATTCTGAGCAACAGAAAGAAGCATTTTTGTGAAAATGAAAAAGTTCTCATAAATTCAAATTAGGTACCACAATGATAAGCCATATTTATTTTAAAAGACAGGAAAAGATCAATATTATTTCAGCAGAATTAATAACTCCAAAGCTAGATGTTTTGAAAGATAGATTGTAAAGACACCACAAAAATAAGTGGAATTACTGTCAGTAGAACTATCACATGTTCTGCATCAAACTACCAAATAATTCTATAGTTGATTCTATGTATTTTTAAACTATGTGTAATATCTTTATTGTTGCTACTCAATATAGTATTACAGTCTAAACAGAATATTTCTAGAACTAAATCTTTTTTAGTGCCAGTTTGCCTAATCACCAGTGCTGTTTTAGAGTATGTTCAGGACCCAGTTCAACACATGTACTTTATATACAGGATGCGGTTGCTGCAATTAAAAACCGAATTGTTATTAAAGAGGAGCCTAAGATTAGTGTACATCTTTGTAAGTCCAAATCTATTTTATTCCAGAATCTACATACTGCATACTGGGGAAAGAACATACAAATAATTGTATAACAGACCAGAACAGAAGCGAGGTGGCTCAAGAGATCTGAGAACATTACAAACTCACAAGGTCTTAAAGAAGTACAAGGAAGGAGGCTGTAGTGTAGATAAAGTGCAACAAAAACACAGTTTGCAACCTAACAACACAACCACCATTAGCACTGTGCATGTTCTTTTTAACAATGCCCTTAATTAGCCCCATGTGAAAATATGCACAAACACCTTGCCAATCAATTAACAATCACCCCCCAGTGAACCGATTTACAAATAACAGAGGCCTTGAACGGCCTGCAGTGGCAGGTCAGCTGAAATTACAGTCCTTCCTACTAAGGTGTGCCACAGGGCCACATATTGCAAAAAAGAAGAGGCCATTCAGCCATCTTACATCTTTGGTAGTTTTTAGCTTTTTAGAATATAAACATGCAACCTGGGTGAATGGCTGTTCCAGATATAGTACCTGTGAGTTAAGATGCAATTTGTTATTCTCCATACTAAATGAATTCCCTTTTAGTTTTCTCATTGTGACCCTGTATTCTTATTTTGTTACTGAATCTGTAATACTCCCCAGTTCAGATCACGTCTCCTGTTAATTTCCTAAGGTTATAATATCCATTTTGTGGTATGGTGATAAAAACTGAAACACTATTGCAAATGAGGTTTACAAGTGTATTGTAAAGCTTGAGCATACCTTCTCTTCATTTCAATTCGACACGTTTTCTATATACACAAACATTCCTTTGCTTTTTTTTAACTGCTTCCCTCATCGTCTCAATGAGGACATGTACATAAACACCCAAATGCCTTTCATAGTTCTGCAAATTCTTACTGAAGCACAGAATCATCCACTCATTGTACGGTGATGTGAAAAAGTACACTCCCTTACGATTCTATGGTTTTAACATGTTAACACATATCAACTGACCTTCATCTAGACCTCACCAAGTACCAACAGTCAATAAATCTAACTTCAAGTTTCACATGACAGGTACCATACACACATTTTACTTTTGCACTATTCAACAAAAAATATACTTCAACTGTGATTGCAATTTATAATGATAATAATAATAATTCCTTTCACTTATATAGCACCTTTCTGGACACTCCACTCAAAGCGCTTTACAGGTAATGGAGACTCCCCTCCAGCACCACCAGTGGGCAGCCCCCACCTGGATGATGCGACAGCAGCCATACTGCACCAGAATGCTCACCACACATCAGCCAGTTCATAGATGGGGATTATTAGGAGGCCAATGGGAAATTTGGCCTGGAGACCAGGGTTACACCCCTCCTCTTTTCAAGAAACGCCCTTCCAGCAGCAAAAGTCCCAGGAGGACTCCCATGCAGGTACTGACCAGGATCACACCTGCAAGATGTGAGCTGCAAGGTGATATGACTGCTGGTTATATCTTATGTCTATATTTCCCAGACATACAAAACAAAGTTGTTATAATAGTGAAAAGGAGATAAGAACTCTTCTAAGTTATCACCCACTGGAGGACATGACTGGTTTGAATGACTGCTCTACACTGACCCTTAGGGTTTACTGTACGTCCTGGTCCCTGTCTGCTAATCACACAGGTCTCCCAGTCACACACGGGCGTACACAAGAAGTCTCCAAAGAAGTCTTGCTACATCTGTATCATTTTAAAGGGAAAGCTGAAATAAAGATGTTAAACATTTACCCTTATCAGCATTACATGAAATATGTCATGACAGTCAACTGTTGAAACAATTGAACATTTCTACGAAGTTGGGCTGTGACTGTGAATAGGATTACATTTCAAAGTTCTGAAATAATGTAATATAGTTATGCTTAGTTTAGAAGATATCAGATTCATCAAAAGGTTGATAAGATTTGTTTTTCTTCTGCTTCCAACTTTCTTACCCTAAGTTGCTAAAAAAAAGTGCCACGGAATTGGCCAGGTGCAAAACGTGAGCCACAGCCCAGTCAGCAACACATGAGATAAAAGCCTGATGTTCAAAACAAAACAGCCAAGGTCCACACTCTCCCTTCTCTCGCCACACTAAAAGTCTCCCTCTGTAAGAGAGAGCCAGAGCTGCAATCATTAATCACATGCAGTAATCACTGAACATGTAAAAATAACAGGCAGGGAAACAGAACTGGAACCTTTATTAAAGATCGAGCCAAATCAAACCTGTTAGTCTTACATGTAATGGTATCATTTGTTGTCTAATCTCTTGGTTAAACAAGAACACATTTTAAAGCAGAGGCACCAACAGACCATTTAGAATTGCTCTACAGTAGGAATACTGAGGAAATCTAAAAAAAAATGTAGCCCTCAATCACAAAATGGCCTACACACAGGAATAGTGCACCTAAACGCAATAAGGCAGGAAAAGGGTTGTGGAAAGCTAAGAAAAAGGTGATAATACTCTCTCCATAGATTCATGGGGAATGGTTGAGAGGACAGAGCAGCGTGATATTAATGAAAAAACTGACAGGAACTTAGTGCTCCTCTCACTGTGGCAATAAACCACATTAAGATATTGTAGCAGGCAAGCTGTGCAAAAGCTCCTTCTCTACCAAACCAATGACACAGAGAGATTTCTATAGTTTTCTGGTGATCTGTTACAGCTAAATTGATTTTGTCTTGCCAACTGACAGAATATCTCTTTCTTGCTCATTTTTAGCATCTTAGACACCAGTCCAGTTGTTCTCTTAATCCATCAATAAACCGTTCTTCTCTCTTGGTGTCAACACTCTAACAATGATATACTGTAATGTAAGTTTTTTGTGACTGTTGCTTGCAGTCACCATACTGGGGCACTGGTTAGGAATTTCTGGTCCGGAAAAAAGAATGCCACCTACTGGTCCACCAACTACTTCAAACACAATCCTGGATTTCCTTGAACGTCTCCCATCCCTGCGCTAACTGGACCCCATCTTGCAAAGCTTCTGAGATCTGACTACAGTAGATCAGGCTACAAAACACTAGTGATGCTGGCAACAAGGACATTGTAAAGAAATAACTCCACACCCCCAAGGCCTTTATTAAAATGTGCATTCAGAAATGGAGCAATTAAAGGTTACAACTGGCAGCTACCCAAATCTGCCTCTGAGCACGTCTTTCATTTATCCAGAATATTAAGCCTTTTGTGAAAGCCTTAACTTTCCCATTAGGACTGTTTAATATGCGTTTCCTAAAAGGACACAAAGTCAACAACACATAAACCTTAGGTATAACATAAAATCCTGGAAGTTTTAAACAAAACTATGATCTTCGCAGATTATCTTAAAATGCTCAACATTTTACCAAGATTTAAATGTGTAATACCATACTAAAAAAAAGCACAGCCATTGTAATTGTACCTGGATTGGTAAAAAATATATCATGCTAATTTATTCTCTTAATCTACCTTGTTACTCTTTTGAGACAGCAAGCCAGCACAGCTATAATCTTAATAATATGAAGCGGCTACTGCCTTCATACTGTCAGAAACAGATAAAACAGATTACGACTCACTGTCAAGATTAGGAGAAGCTCATTTCTGAGCTACAGAAGACCTCTGGCTGCCTGCCAAAATTCTAGAATCACAAACACAACTGCTTTTATTGTAGAGCTAATTATGTTTTTTTCTTATTAAAATGTACAGTCCAAATTAGCATTCATACAGTATATGAATAAAAAGTTTTCAGACATACAGAATTCCAACTATTTACTGAACCATTATTAGAGTAGTCTCTATAATGTCAAATTTTGAAAATCTTGTTTTTTTGTTTTGCAATGAACTGCTGAAACAATTACCTGGCATTGCCAACAAAAAATCCTCATTTCATGGCATTATACTGTAGTCTTAAAACTGTCTGCGATTAAACTGCTCTAGCCTTGCATGGAATTCCAATAAATCATATCCCCAACTGGGAAATAATGTTTCTTTTAAAGATATTGAACTAAATACCATGATCTCAGCATTGTGACCTTTATCTGCTGAACAGAAAAACATAACATGTCAGCATAGGTGGTTATGCAGTTTTTTACTTACACTTTGGGCAAGCAGCATAAAAACTGTGGTTCACCAGGGCAGCTATCAAAGCTGTTAACACACACAGAACACTACTGAACATATTGCTCAAGTAAATAAACCACAGGAAGGTGAGTACCCTTCAATATTTATAAGATGTATTACAGAAAAAGTGCAACTTAATACAGAAGTATTTACTATACAGTCTTAATATCCAAAAATGTAATAATTCCAGTTAAGCACAATAAATACAGTTCTTACCATCAGGTATTTATTAGATCAAATGAAGTAAGGAGGATATACAATTAAAAGCACCGCCAATTATAATGTAAGCTTCATCATTATAAAGAAAATTTAAAAAAAAACACTGTGCCTTTCTCAGTTTAATGACTATTCACTCAAGAACAGTTATTCTTAAGTGAACAGTTACAGTATTTACAGGAAGAAGTAACAAGTCACCATTTTTAACACTCTCAAGGACAGACAGCTACAGACTGAAAAAGTGAAGCAACCAGAGATCCCAAGAGTGAGACAAACAGTTTTCACTAGACAAGACAGGCTTTTATCAAGTTGAGTGTCTATAAATAAGTGAGCTAATGTTTTTGTGACCTGTAGATCAACAAAACATAAAGGAAAAAACTAAAAGCCTACTCTTTAGGACAGCTTTGCTTAAGCCTGCCAGCTCAATGGCTAAGAAAATACCAACTTCTTACCCAACTATTTTACACAGAATTCAATATAACATTGATGCATACTGTATTTATTCAAAGGCAATACTTTATCAACAAGAAACAAACATACTGTCAAAAAAGGGCTCATTTACTTAGGTAAAAACAATCTGCACTAAATAAAGGATTAGAGTTCTACATGGGTAGCTTGTGAATACAAATACAATCATTTCTAATTAAAGTACATGGATAAAAAACTAATTTCTCATTAAAAACGTTTTACAGTATATTTATTTCTGGACAACTGCTTACAGCAGATGTTTCACAGGACAGGACTAGAAACAGCATCAACCTCAGTATGCCTGGGAGAGGAATTTGTAATTATTTTGTCATTTGAAAGAAGATGCTACATCTGCCTGTTTGCACATGAGATAATATTACAGTGCACATCAAAATCTTTCCAATCCCAACTTCAGAATTAAGAATATGGTTATGAATTTGTGTACCACATTAATCTTGCATCCATACTAACAGTAGTTCTACCTGTCAATCCCTGAATATCTGTTTCCTTCTTGTGTAAGGGTTACGCTTATCTACTTTTCACTGAGAACATTGAACACTACTTACCTTTATCTTCTAATGAAAGCACTGTTGAAGAATAATAACTCACTCACCTGGTAGTCCATCCACTCCAATTAATTTTTTTTTTAGGAAATCACTTTATCAGCTATTGGTTAATTACAAAACACTTAGTTTTAGCTACAGTAGATACATACAGTACCTAATATCAAAGAAACTGAGACACAGAACTGTAGGGTGAAGCTTTATTATCTCTCACAATCACAAATAAATAAGCACATGGATCTCAGCACAATCAGAGGATCTGACCTCACAGAAACTGCCAAAATGAATATTATACAGTTAATGTGGTACAAGACGTGCACAGCACAGATCCTTACTAAACATTTTAATTAGCATAGCATTTATTTTATTTTAGTTTTTATTTTGTTTTTGTATAGTTTGAAATTTCTAAAATACCTCTATCAAATCTGAATGTGTAATATTCCAGGCTTTCATTTTTTCCCCTATCCTCTAATTTCTTATCTAATTATAGAGAGACAAAATCACATTGCTTTTATTGTTTGCAGTACTGAATGTTGTTCTATTACAGAGTTGAAAAAATCATTATTTATTAGATGCTTTTACACAAGACATCGCCATTTGGAGAGTTCATGTAGATGGCCGAGTGGATGTATCTGTTTTTCATTAATTTTAAAACTTGTAGTTGGAGTGTTGATTACTTAATTATTGTTTAAATCTATTTTATACAACTACTGTTGATACAATTCAGATCTCGAGGATCTTGAGGTTTTGGGAGTGAGAACATTAGTCAGTTCAAACCACACATGTTGCAGAGAATTACTTGTACACAGTTGGTCTTTTTAATCACAATTTCTGCTCATTCGACCACCCTTTCACAGCAAAGAGAAAAAGGGAAAGTTATGCTTACCAGAACTCTCTCGGGCTCCCCTTGTGATTCAGCAGAAGGCTCCATGACTCTGCAGCTTCCTCTCCAACTTCCTGCCTGTTAGTGCTGCTCAGGATCCTACATGCCTATCAAGAGAACACAGGGGCCTGTCAGTGGCAACACAGCAGTGCTCCAAATCAGTAGCCAATATAAAAGACCTTTCACAACCACATGATGCACTTCAACTGAATGTATACATGTGTCAGAATCCTGAGAGGAGAGAAATGCAGTTGAGGATAAGAAATGCCCTCCCCCATCGTAATTATGGTTTAATAAAATTAAACGTTACTACATTCAGGGAGATTGTATTCTCGTGTATTCATAGCAGTATTCTGTGATTACTTCTCAAGAAAATGCTGCCAAACGCTGTCAATTTAGGATAATTCCTCCTGACAATGAAAAACTAATTGTGACAGACTGCCAAACTGCCTTCCTCTGCTATCAAGACAACGGGAAAACAACAGAATTTCTTTCCAAATGAGAAAGTGCCAATTAAAGCACAATGTTTAGATAATATGTCAAGACAAGAGAAAGTGTTCTCGTAGGCCTTCTTTCAATAACATCCCTACGTCATTACAGGCCTGGGCCTATGTTGTGACTTTCGTCGGGTTGGAGTGGCATCTTAAGTTTTGGACTGTAAGAGCTAAATGTCGACAAGGGAGAAATCACATAGATCTACTGAGACAGAAGGTTTGAAGTGAGTCCATCCATCCATTTTCTAACAGCTTTATCCAATACAGGGTTGCGGGGCAGCCAAAACCTATCCCGGTAAGCAACAGGCACGAAGCAGGATACAACCTAGACGGGAAACCAGTCCATCGCAGGGCACACACACTCACAGACACACACACTCAGACCAGGCCCAATTTTCCCAGATGTCAATTAACCTACAGAACCAGCATGTCTTCCCCCTCCCCCCCACTCAACCCAACATACTTTTGCCACCTTGATTCACAAAAGCTGTTCGATCATGTTTTTTAATGTTATTTTGTATGTACTGCCCGTGACATGGCCTGCCTTCAGATTTACAATAAAATGTTCAAGAAAGAAAAAAAGAGTATGTCTTTGGGCTTTGGAACGAAACCTGGGCACCCAGCAAAAAACATGTAAGCACAGAGAGAACATACAAACTCCATGCAGGTAGCACCTCAGATCTGGAATTGAACCCAGGGCCATACTGTATATCCTGCATCCTGTCAAAATTACCGGTAAAGGATTCAAATTGGGCAAGGTCTTACAAGGCCACAGAAAAAAACACTGAACTTTAAGATAAAACAGGTACTGACAATCGGTTTACATATTGTGCATTTATTTTCCTTTCCACTACTTGACATTTCCAAGCTCTTCATTTGCATCAGGGACGGCAACATGGCTTTGCAAGCAAGAACTCAGAGAGCGTCTGGAGCACAAAGGGCCAAATCAACTGGAAAGTTATCAATTCAGGCCTTATGCATACGGCAGGCTGCAGGAGGAAGAGAGAAAGAGGAATGTCATTGTACGAAAAAGAAGCCTTCACTAATCATCAAGCCAAATTGAGCAAATTAAAAGACACTCAAATTTCTGAGCACTCTTCAGCTATAGGCGGTCGTCACCGAGTTCTGAACCACACCAGCTGCCAGCCATTGAAATATTAATTGCTGCCTTTTCTTTTTAAACAACTTAATTGTTTTGGAGCCAGAGGCCTTCTTTGTGTACATTGACTCAAATATACTGTACATACAAGAAATAAGCTCCTTTCAATATAGCACATCTTGCTTTCACTTAGGAGCCTGCCAATCCAAGTGTCACTTGCATTCACAAGAAACAGGCAACAAAGCTTTACTTAGAAAATACTCATTTCATTTCTTTCTTAGACACTTCAGCTGATGAGAGATCAAATGGAAACTACTATCTGAATCACAAAAAAATAGTTTTCTGCTTGCATGACCAAGATGCAGTCTACTCCCAGCAATTGTAATGTACTGCATACTTAATTTGTGCCTGGATGCAATGTGTAACTTTTCAGGGGGAAAAAGCAGCACAGCTGGAGAAGAGACCAGGCTCTATTCAGTAACATTCTGGTCTGAATTATTATATGGTTATTTCAGACTAATTATTAAGAGAAACATGCCTTTGTCTCTGGTGACCAATAATAGCATAGCTCCAGTTTAAAGTGCTATCTTATCACAGGCATTGAGGTATTCTACTACCAGTGTAAATAATGACATGCTACTGTATATTGCATTTCTTCATATAGTACGCTGAAGGTGGATCCAAATTAATTTTGCTAGACTCATACATGCTTAATTGCTTGCAAAACAAATATACTAAGATCAAGATAAGTGAAAAACAGCACTTGAGTAAAACTGTCATCTGTTCAATCTGATTCTACAAATGAATCCTTGATCTTTCACGTCTTAGCAGAGGGCTTGAATGTTCTGCTATTTAAGGAGCTGAAAAAATAATATCTCCTTCACTAAATCAAACTTGAATAGAAGTAAACAACAACAACCACAGCAGGGTACAGCTTCTGAAAAAACACAACGATTCTAAAAAAATCATCACGATGATAGCTATACTAACAAAAAAAAAAACAGTTGGAAACACTGGCACCACAAAAAGGAATGGAATTGTGCTGAAAGTGTTGTGAATGATCGGTTCACATAAACAGGATGTAGCCAAGTCCTGCTCTCTAAGCACTACGCACAAACCTAAACTATTTAGAGTGTTATTTCCTTAACACTTTTAGAGTCAGAGATAAAGATATTATTAGCCCTGCAAGAATGTTTGAAAAAAAAGTTCTGCTCACTCAGCCTTCGCTGTAGTGCAGCTGTTACTAATTCATAGAAAACAAGCAAAATCATAAAACAGCAGATAAGTAAGGAAGAGCATACCAACTCAACAACTCAACAGAGACCTCTGACCTCAGAAATTTGTAGAAGCACATAATACAGAAACAAATCAAAAGATTCAGTCAATGGTAATGGATAATTGAAATTTAATTAAAAAAAACAAAAGAAATATGGACTTGGATCCAAAATAAACAAAAATGAACTGACTACAAAAAGCAATTTCTAATGTCTTTTGCTAAGGCTTTTGGCATTCTAAGCATACCTAGCACCTAACCAGAGAAAAAGTCACTACCAGTTTGGCTGGGCTTTTATTGGCTTGGAAATTATTATCAGGTGACTCTAAATCTAGCTTTAATCTGAGCCGGCCTCTGTATACATAATTAAAAATAATTCAGATGTGTATTGGTGAACTTTGCTGTTATATCTCATCCAAGAAGTTGCACCTATAACAGTGGTTTGATAGGGTATTGGCCTATGTGTATTCCTAGGTAAGAACACAGAAAATACTGTTTAATCCACACCACACCACAGTTTCATCACAGCTAGAAGCAACTGCAACACTTTGTACCCAACTGACTGTCTCTCTCCTTCAGAGACAAGGCATATTACTGTACCATTTCCTGAAATTTGACAATATCTTACTGCCAGGTGCTATAGCACCATAGGAATGGCAGAATCGCAAAACTTTGGCACTGATTTTCAAAACACCACCAAGGAACATCTTTTTCAAGTTTCTGCAGTTATGTAATATTATGGAATTATTTCACTTCCATTTAACAAGACATCTGAGTTTGCTTTTATTTGACTAGGCTTTACTAAATAGAATGCAGTTCCACTCTGCAATGAATATTAAATTCATAATGACAACACAAAACTATCAATATTTCTAGTGCCAAAAACCTAGAAAATATCAAAAACCATCACAATACAAAGATTAGTTTTAAAATAATTAGTTACATTTTTAACAATTTGAACATCAGCATCTTTCGCTTTGAATGACCTTGACTTGTATCATTAAAGCTAGATTTTAAGCCTCTAACCACGACAGTTTTCCCATTCATCAGTCTCAGATAAGCCCAAAGAAAATCCTATTTAATTATGAGCCATACATATTTGCATCAAATAAATCAAATTGCAAATACTGTAACACTGAAGCAGAGAAGCTCTTTAGTTTCTATAATGCAAGTTATATAACACAGTGAGACAACAAATGAACCATGATAATACAAGTAATGCCAATACATACAGTACCTGTTGTGCCTTCACGAACAAAACCTGCTACTACGTTTGCAAAGGCACTGCAGTTGAGTGAATAACTATAAACCAGGGATAGAAAATAAATGGCTCAAACAGTTGCTGCATAACACATCAAGGACACATCCATCATTGATGTGCTTACTGGATCAGAATTTCAGATCTTCAGTATTATGAAATAAAACCTGTAACCTATAAGAGCGATACACTGTACATTGAGGCTGAAGTCTAAAATGTATATTATATAAGACAATTAATTATAGACCACTGGACACCTTGTTATTGGCTCCAAAGCCCAGAGCTATAGAACTCACATCTGTAGGTGATGTAAACTATCCAATAAGACTTTGCACAACATTAAAATTCCCATTATGAATACTTGTACAAGGTCAGTATGCCACACTCAGAAGTTTAACTGTCAAGCAGAACAACTATGGCCACAGATAACCCACAACATATCTGACTTTCTCCATATATTTTTGTTTTAATTAATATTTTTACAGAAGATGAAATCAATTACATTTCAAGGACTTCAAACATTCGTAGAAAACCAGCCAGCAGGTGTGTAATAAATTCAATACAACTGCTGTTTATTGCATTTATTTGCCTTTCTTACCCCTGAATCCAGGTTTGATCCAGGTTTTCCTTCATGGAGAGCAAAGTGACTAAGTGGCTGGGTTAAGTTAATCAGTTTGGCACTCCTGACATATTCCCTGGCAACCACACAAAAAGCAGGAGGTACAGCCCACTGGGAGGGGAGTGTGCAGAAGCATCTGCAGACACAGTGCCTGACTGGGACTAACTGTATTATCGCCTAAAGCCACTCTAGCAAATACACACTCATGTATACCAACATAAACTATAGTAACATGCAAATTCTTACATAAACAGGTTGTTAATTCAGGAGTTTGCTATTCATTTTTGCAAACTCATCTCGGGTGAAACTGGTTCAAAAGTAAAAGCAAGCGCTGACATTTGGTGGAGTATGAAATTGTGCCCACTGATCTGTTTCTCACATGTAACGACTGCATGACAAAATAAAACACAGTGTAGCCTGCAGATTGGTGATTATAGTTCATGTACTTTCTGCAACACCAAACAAATTGGCCCCATGACCATCTGTGGCTGCAGTGTTCCTTTTATCCTTGTTTTTATCATCAGTCATGTCTTAAACCACAGACTGTCAATAGCATTAATTAAATCAAAAATACAGAGCCAAGTAGAACTTCAGGTCAACATAATCAGCACACTATTATATTCGCATAAAGCAAACTATGATCCAGTTTTGTAACATGCTATCAGTTACCGGAAACAGGCTGGTGGATAGTTTCAAAAATATATAATGTTTTTTTTTCCTAATCATTTGTTTATTTATTTATAGATTTATTCAAATACTGTAGGTACCTTTTGTAAAAGAGTTGCATGACTGAGGATTGTGACTCTGTGTAGGAAACAGTAGTTTTATTTTTAAACCACTTGGCAGCAGTGCACCAAGAATAGGTTTTAATCATTCCAAAAGGCACTATGCATTCTAAAATAGTGGCATTACATTAACGCCGAGACAGAAGAGATTACAATAGGTTTTAGAGTAATCTTGTTTAAGATGCAACGTCACTGAGATTCACTAGAAATTCAGCTTGGAGGAGGGTCAGAAAAGGTCAGCATGCAGGAGAAATTAATTCCACCAGAGCGTGTGACAGACCATAAAGAGAAACAGAGCAATGATATTAAAAGTGTAATGTTGCATGTTATGTAATTTATTCATTCCTTTAGGCCATTTCTTGTTGTCCCAAAATAAACGTAATGTACATTAGAGTACCTTTTCCTACACAGAATTCACATTCAGTTTACTTCCAAGCTTTAAAAAATCCCTTCAAAGGGGTTTTTAATAATCACATTAATGCCACGTGGAAAATGAAGAACGCACATTGTTATCTATCTATCTATTGATGTATGTTTGTTTATAATTTGAGGTATGTTTGTTTGCTTAGTTCATGTTTTAATATGGTTATCTGGGGCTTATGGGAATGTTCTGACAATCTGAAGACAATGAACACAGAAGATTACAAAGGGACCTGATACAAGTACTCAAAGGCACTAACAAATTCCATCCTGAAGATTTCTTCAGAAAGAGCAGTGAAACACAAGCCATAGGGCACAATTGGAAACTACATGGAAATGCATTTAAAACTGAGAACAGGAGGCACTTCTTTACCCAGGGTTGCAGGAGTGTGAAATAAGCTACCCAGCCATATTGTTGAAAACAATACTCTGGCTCCTTTCAAAAAACAGTTGGATGAGATTCTTGGATCTAACTTTCTACCAAACAGGCTAGATATGCATCACCTTAACAGGCCAAAAAAATGAACAACCCTGTGCCTGTATAAAAAAATATGACTCAAAACTAAATCTTCCTTCCTACAACATTGATGCCCAATGGGAATCAATGTCTCTGTTCTAAAAACACATCCCTAAACTGGAAGAGAATGTTTTTAGTCTAAGGATTCCAGAGTGCAGAAAATCAGATTTTCCTAAAATAAATAAACAGCAAGCTCTCACAGTAATGTTCATGTTATTTAGCTAGAATCTGATCTCCAAGACTAAAAAGAACAATGTTAACCAGAGGAAACCATCAGAAACTCCCTGTTACCACATAAATGTGGGGGCTTAAGGGGTTTGTCTTACACACACTGGCTGAAGGAACTGAACATTTTTAGTTTGAAACAAAGACTACAGTATGTGAGGACCTGTTGCAAGTATCCTCAAAACCACTGGCAGTAGATATTGGCACAGGGTTGTGGAAGTACTGAAAAAAGATACCTATCTTTTCTATCAGGAAATGGCTGGGTGAGATTTTTGGATAATCTAGATGAGTGCTTCTCTAGAATGGGTTTTCCTAGAATGCCCTTCTCTCATTCGTCATTTTGCTGATGTTGTTATGATTGTTCTAACAGTAAAGACATACTGAAGTACACAGCCTAAGAAGAAAAAACAATCTATATATGTGAGATACAGGCTATGAAGATTCCTTAGTGAAGGATGGCAGAATATTTGTGCTATGGTGATGTTGCTCGTTTCCCCAGAATTAAAATAAATACATGCGGTGGCTGCCATTCATCACGACAGATATGCATCATGTTCAAATGAACATTCTGATTTCTGAACAACATTTCAGGACCTCATAGCAGCTCCAAATTGAAGCAGCTATTCACTTCCGAAGTCTGACTCCAATTTAGATACATTGTTTCACAAGACAAAACAATTTATGATCTCATGATGAGATTGTGCTAAAAAAATATGTCCTTAAAATAAAGTTTGAGGAAATAGCCAAGACAGATTCATATTCAAGTAATAAAATTTGAGATTTGATTAGAGAACATAGCAAAAATAAAGAGAGGGGAGATGGACAATCATAAACGAGTAACTATTAAGTGAATGTGTAGGTGTAGTAAATACAGTAGTAGGAAAATGGCACACTTAAATTAGAAATAGCATTCACAAGATTTAATAACAGGTTTTATGTGACGGTTCAGACCTGCATCACTACTGTCTAATTTTGCTGCATTTAGAAATAAGGACTTGCTGCAACACTTCTTGCAGTGCAGAACAGGTTACATCTCTTTCTGCTTTGGAAGGCAGAATTACATTCAATTAACGAAGAATCAAAATCATTTATCATTTTACAATTCAGTAAAAGCCTTTTTAATAAAGCCTTTTCGAGTTCTGGAAAATAAAAGATCTAAGCAATTAATCTAAGTGCTTTTACTAGTGGTTTGGACAAAACACTGCTGATATGGATCCCCATGGATGAAGGAAATTTATTAGTCCTCAAGACTGCTAAAATATAAACCTTCTGCTCTACAACAAACTGATCAGGATAAATGTCTTCCTATATATTACCTAGTCTTCATTAAGCAGAATCTATATCATTTTGGTTAGAAGACTATTCAGCTGGAAGTGATACGATTTACTTGGCTCTAGAGCTGAATCCTCCTTATCCATGAACTCTGACAAAGCTGTTAACAGCCCCCTGGTTTTCCCATAGGTACCACACGACCTTAGTCCAGACTGACCATGCTGTGTACTTTAACTGCACCAATATTTAATACAGAAATATGGGAACCTTTTTTTGTTTGTTTCAAAGGTAAACTAAACAATGTCACCCTACTATTTGCATAAAAAGCTTCCTTACAGTTCTTTTCAAAGAACAAACAACATGCAAAGTAAAACACCAAAAATTATACGAAACAAAAAACTTCAAAGGAGTAAAAGTCTAAGAGAACGGGATAGTATTTACTTTCCCGACCTATTGTATCTTTCTGTAGATTTAATGTCAGCAGACCTTGGCTTTGTAAGGGACTCTGTCAATTTCTAAAAAAATCAGAAACATTTCATGTACAGTACTTGTTTTCCAGTGCAGCAGCTGGCAATGTTCACTGTGATTTGCGAAACTTAATCAAATATTTGTTGATTATAGTGGCAGTAAATATTTCGGTTTGTAAAGCATAAATAACAGGAGAGTGGCAGAGGAAGAAAATACTACAAACTAAGGTACCAAGAAGGAAAATGCTTGTCAGACTTGTCTGAACAAGCTAAATTAATGATGGTAAGTTAGTTAAAGGACATACACTGAGTATATGAGTGCTAATTACTTGTGACATATGACACGTACAATACAAAGATCTCTTACTTTTTGCCTCAATAGAAATATCCATTATTATATGATTAAACCATAAACCCACAAAAGTCCATTCAGTAATAATGAAAACAAAAAAATCCTGGTTTCTCCAAGTAAAAAAGCATGATGTCCCTGCTTTTTAGCAAAAGAAAAATCATTCATAGTCATAGAAAAAAAAAATATTAGCTTTAGTTTTTAGAAATAATAAATCCAAGCTTATGTTCTACACTTCTTCACTAATGACATTTCAACATTTATTTTTTTAATTCCATGCACCTTTTCTGTGGAAACAGCCGACATTGGGGAGAACGGGCCTTTTGTAAATAAACATTAATTAACCTTATCAAGCAAGCCAGCATAACAAACCTCTTATCCACTGAAGTGCCCACTACAAATTGTCAGAAAAAAATAAATCTCTCCTGTCTGAAAGCCTGGAGCTTGTCGGGCCCAACATGATTCAGCACTCAGATACTGTATCTGTCTCTGGTAAACCACATGCCTGGTACTGTAAATGGCCTCCATCATGAGCCCATCATAGTGTCCCACTATTTCTACATCAAAATGTATTAAAAACAGGCATTAGCTGGATCATAAAAGCCTTAGAATAAAAGGAACTGTTATGAAATAATACATAGAAATACATGGAAAACTACCAGCTGACAACAGGCTGCCACTGTGTACATCCATCAATGCAGTATTCTTGCATCCTTTCATGTTTCACTTATCTGCAAGAGGCTCCTGCAATGTGCATTCTCAGTCATTATTCACTATATTAGTTTCAATTAATTCACTGGAATATACCATTCCAGACTGACATGCTTAAGTATCTTCTATGACATACAAGGTGAGCTGGTACTGTATATTTCGTGAGAGTGTTGATTTCAATAAATATCCAGGCTGGCATTAAGAACAAATTCTACTGGTTCCAGTACTAACAGCTTTGCATTTTAATGTCCCTTAGTATATGAAACAAAGAAAGCACCCCACCGAGGAATAACATAAATCCAGATTAGAGGTGATTAATGATTCAAGATTGATCCAGGAATCAATAAATTCAGATACACTTCAAACAGTATAGTTCCTTTTGTTGCCTCGGTGACACAGGCTAGGGTGTGCCTCCCCTCCATAATACTTGAAAGCATCAAATTACATCTGTCTCCTCTCCAAACCCAGGCATCCCTCCCTAGTCCGTGGACCTCCCAAGCGGATTCCACCTTAACACACATTGACCTTTAAGCAGCGTTTCTGTTAACTCTACTGGCAAATACTCTGTAAGAGGTGACCATAGTTTAATGAAAGATCTTTTGTTCCCCTTCAGAATCTCACCAAGCCTTTCATGGGGCAGTAGCTAAAACTTTCTCTCTACCAAAGTGTAACAGAAGGTTTTTTTCTTAATCCAGTTGATTAAAATCCATTCTCTTCCTAAACGTTACACATTTATCCAGATACATACTGTTTTCTTTAATGGTGTTTTTTTTTTATTCTCTTAATCTCACTGCTCTTTAATGACTGTATGTGAGCTTTGTTGAAAATAAAAGGAAAACATCAAGGTATCTTTGTGAAGGCACTGAAAAAAGGAAAGCACATTTCATAAAGAGTCAGCATGATCAGCAGTACAGACTCTCAAGGAATGACTCACTACTGGCTCAGCCAGTACAGGAGGTTGCCTGAGCACAAGTGGAGCTCCGTGATCATGGGTTCAAGCCTAGGCCATGTCCCTAGCTGACTGCGACAGGGAATCCCCAGGTGGTGGCACATAAGTGGCTGAGCACTGCCAAGAATAGGGTGGTTTCGGTAACCAGGGCTGCTAGCAGGGCTCCATGCACTTGCAGGTGTGCAGTACTGTCGTTACTGCTGGGGGGGGGGGTTGTCCACCTCTAATCCAGTCAGAACTGAACCTCCAGAACGGGACTGTGCTGCCCCACAACATGTTAGAACCAAAACTACACTCCCTCTTTCTCTTCTGTGTACTGTCATGGTGAAAAACACACCGTTGGCTGTTTCAAACTGGGTGGGTATAACAACGACGACAGTCATATTTAATTTGATGTCAAAAAAGAAGAAAGGACTCTCCTAAGACGGAGCTGACACGAGAACAAAGCACATAAATACCAGTTGCCAAATCTTACCACCTTAATACAGCAACCACACACCAGGAAAAGGACTACTATTTAAAAGGACTGCTGAGTAAGATGTGCTCTACAGCATAAGACAAGCTTTTTGTTTTGCAAAATGACTTGTTTTGTTATTTAGAGAAAAAAAAGCCATTTAAAAGGATGGGGAAAGACTGCAACAGTCTGCACATACTACTAAGTACAACTGTAACTGTTAAAATGTAATCTAAGAAGTCAGAAGTCAAGCAATCCCACAAGCAGCTCTAAAAATACCAGAACTTTTGAAGGCTGGCAGGAACTGAATGCTGTGAGAAACACTGCTCACCTCATAGGACCTGCAGAGCAGAAAGCAATTTCTAACAAAAGCTCCACGGGCCGCCTGAAAGAGGATGAAGAAAATATATTCATTTCAATCTAGAAATATACAGTATGTAAGGATTATGTTTCGACTGCGGCTAAGGCATTCTATGGCAGGGTCAGGAAGGACCGTTTTCAGCCTGTGTAGGAAAAGTGACAGCGGGACTTCAACAGCTCCATTCCAACAGATCCAACCTGTTTTTTTCCCTTTGGTGTCGCTCCAGATCGCATGCCTTTACAAAATACAACAAGGCCCCACTGTTTGCAGGACAGTCATTTGACATGTTAAACAACAAGTTACTGTAAGCCAGAGTGGACTTCTTGGCACTAACGGGAGAAGAAAACAAGTGTGGGATCTGGAGAAAGCACGAGTATTCTGCGTCCTTAACACAGTGTTGCTGAAATGCTTACAAAAGAAAAGCCGTACAGTGATGCAAAGGCAACATAAAAGACCAATGTGAAGAAAAATGAAGTGCTTGGTGCTTAGTTCTATCAGGAAGTTATTTGCTCAGTGTTATGTGCATCACACTCAGGAGATCAGACTGAATTTGCTGCAATGACTGACATGACTGAATGACTGGGCATGGAATCACCTGCACTTTTCAGGGTTGTGCATTACAAATGAAAGACAAATGAAAGGAAAAAAGAGATCTACAATATACAGTCATCTTCTCATGCTTAAATGTAATTGATACAGAAGATTTGGGGCACATCCGCAACATAATCTCATCAGCATAAGTACAGTATTCAAAAATATCTGCAAGGAAATGTTTTAATTTCAGTTGCAGCCAATAGACCACATTTCGATTCTAACTATAAAAATACGTGCAGTATAAGTGATGTATTTCACATATAAAGAAACTAAACCTTTCAAAATGTGATAGCCAATTCAAAGCATACCAGTCCAAAGAACGATGGCAACATCTAGAAAAAAACAAACCGATTCACTCATTTCTCTCATACATTCTCTGCTGGCTTTCTTAATTGTATTACACACATACAGTACTTTGAAACCTATTACTGCACTGACTTGTACCAAAGTAAAAGCTGCGGATAACAGTCATTACCAAGTGGAAATTGCCACTTATTTCTTTCACGGTTCAGCATGGTTTAGTCTTTACACTACTTGATGTTGAAACAGCTAAAATACCCTATCTTATTCCACTTATTACCTATAATAGTTTGAATCTCTACTGTGTTTGAATCAGTACTGTGTCACGGAACATGCTGTCAAGAAAAAGCTTTTCTTTTTCACATCAAAAGCAATTGTTTCTCATTGAAATGTATGTGAAAGCACACTTGACACTTTAGAGCA
The DNA here is from genome assembly GCF_055471065.1 of Atractosteus spatula. NCBI lineage: Eukaryota > Metazoa > Chordata > Actinopteri > Semionotiformes > Lepisosteidae > Atractosteus > Atractosteus spatula. The sequence continues at coordinate 26,011,505 of NC_142713.1, read as the reverse complement.
TCTGTTTTACCGACTGAAGAAGGAATTATATATGGTGCAGGCTAAATCACAACAACACAAAGCAGAGTACACAGAATTCATAATTTATTATTTGTTTATTCACACCACAGAAAGAGGTACGAGTCTTATTTTTTCCCCATATAAATCTGCTAAGCAATACAGTAGCATTACCATGGATCAATACAAAGTACATTAACTGTACATTCCTTATATCTAGGTTTCCTGAGGTTTGTATTACTGTTACACCACCTATCCATGCTTTATTGCAAATTTACTGTGCTTTAATAAAAAAATTTTACCATGACATAACCAAAGAAATATTTCTTACATGTAGGTATTTCTAGTGAATTTGTCTCCTGAAGAGCACAAAAAACAATAAGTCTGTAATCACACTACACAAGTTTGATAACAGCACAGGCAGCGAGTCAGTTTGATAATAAAGGACTGAGTGGTGAAGTGTTGTTCCTGTGGCAGGTCCATTATGGCTAAGACTACATCATGTAGGAAAACTAAATGAAGTCCTCAGTATCAATCAAAAATCCTCTAAAATGCAAGCAAGATAAATATACAGGAAACCCTCTTGGTTTAACAGCCTTCGCTTCAACAGACTACGGATTTAACAGATAAAATTTAACAGGTCATATCACAAAAAACAGACTTTCCATGCAATAATGGCCAAATTCACTAATGATAAAATAAGTTAAAATAATTATGGCATAGTTTTAAAATTCAGGAATATCAGTGGCGCCCTTGCTTGCTTACAATGGGTGTTGTTTGTGCTTCATTTGCGATACAAAATTTTAGATATTTTTACCTCTATGACACTTGAAATAAAGATCTTGTCTATTTATGATAAAAAAGGCACGGAAACAATTTTCATTGACTGTGTTGTTTGTAATTGCTAAAAACACAAGTCAAAAAATTCAGAAAGCATATAAAGTATACTGTAGTCCAGAAACAAGGAAAGGTTTATTCTATGTTGAAAGACAAGGACAAGAAACAATGTTTCTGCTGTGGAGCCTTCAGCCTGACACCTGTTGAAGGCTCCACAGCCTAAATAGTGTTTCTTTTCTTTACCTTTCAGCACAGAATGAACTTTTACCTGTTCCTTTTCAGGCTTCGCACACTGACGCAGATTCCTACGTGAACATCTATATTTAGCACAGTACTGTATATATACTATTTCTCATACAATAGTGTGTTTTGGGGCTGATAAACATCATCTGTTATTTAGCAATAATGGAAAACCCTTCCCCACCATTGGTCCAGTAAACCAAGGGTTTACTGTATAGTTTATTGGACAAACAGAAAAGTTCCTATGACACGCTCTATTTTAGAACACATGGATTTATACAATTTACGCCTCTCCATGAGCATGTCAACAGAAAAACTATGTAGGAGAACTTCTTTAATCACAGTACATCATTTGCCCCAATTCCTCAATCTCGAGATGAATCCTAGTTAATTTTATATGTACTGTATACATTTTATGTGTTTGTATGACAATATTGCCTACTGTCTCGCAATGCGATCCTTTTTACATGCATTGGCCCTTGAACTTCAGAATGTCAACCTTGCAGAGAATCTCCACATCCAGAATTGCCTACACCACTCTTTCCTCCTTAATACCCTGTCTATCCCCAGGGTATTCAACCAAAACTTCACATTTTACTTTGTGAATGACCCTTCAGCTGGAACCTTTTTTTCCAGATGGACCTTCATCTCATAACACTGCTCTCATAATTGTCCACAGCCACCATCCACCCCAGGCAGTTTGTATCTCTACAAAAGCCGCAAAGAACTCTGCAAGCTGACTACTTTCACTACCATGATTACACCAACATTTTGTCTTTTCACAGGAATTCAAAGACTCTTATACCTTTTCTCTTAGAAACACATAAAAGCCAAAACTGTTCATAAATCTGCCTCTCATTCCCCAAGTACTCAATGTATGACGGCACTTTTTAAACCTCCCATACATTTATAGACTGCTGCCTTTCATATTTCTCCTCTATTTTGTCAAATTGCCATCACTTTCACATCTCCCTACTCATTCTCATTTTCTTTCATCTTCCTCAGTCCTTTGCTTCATATTTCTCTCCTCCCCTCTCTCCTCCACACATTTGAAGAAGCCCCACAGCTAAAATGTTATTTCTTTTTTTCATTGTGAAACTAACCACAACTAATTCCTAACTATATTGCAAGTCACTAGGGTGCTTCAACGTCTGTGTGTGTATGTGACCAATCAACACTTTTTAAGCATCTCAAACTCAGGAGGGCTTATGAAGAAACCAATAATGAGAAGGACAGGCTTCATTTGACTAATCTATAATTTAGAGCATTAAGATCCATGCTTTCATCTTCACAGGGTTTTGCCGCTAAATGTTAAGGCAACACAACATTAGGATACAATAGAGAATGTTTCCAGTAATCTGCAATTTATGGTTAAATATCACTGTTTAATTGTTTAACCAATTAAACAATTGTTAATTGTTTAACCTGTCAGTGCAGAACATTCCTTTAAGCCTGCCAATGTATCTGGTTGCTATTATCAGACTGATTTCAGAGTGGCTACACATTTTTGTTTTGTGGCGACCAAAATAGCATGTAATTTTCTAAATGGGCTCTTATTAGCTGATGGTACACTTTTAGCACAGTATCACATGACTTAAATGTACAATTTCAATTATATGTTCTAATATTCTGTTTGCTTAATGTGTTGCTTCCCCACACTCTTAATTTTTCTTAATGGTCTATGAATTGCATCACTTGTTTCCTTAAGTACAACTGCTAGAATACCATCAGGGTCTGTCTAGAGGCTGTAACATCTCTGCCTCTTGTGTGCTTATACATTTTATTATAGAACGTTGCACTTGCTCAGTACAAGGTACATTATTAATTTCTCCCTTCTAAATGCCTAATCGAAAAACATTTATTATATTAACCATTTCCCTTTCATCATCTGTTTACCATTTTTGTATCCGATACACTGTACTATTAATTTGCCTTATTTACGGTATTTTAGACTACATCGTAATATTCTCTCTCTGCCTTTCTAATTTTCTTTTTTAAGCCAGTGTATGCAATTTATTTAACTCAATTTCTTAAACTGAATTATGTTCTTTTTAATTATTTTACAAAGTGCTTTCTTTCTTCTCATAATTTTCCTAATTAACAATTTAAGCTACTGCCTTCTAGCAATTGATTTACTTATTCTAGTGCCATATCGGTGTTTCAAGCATAATACATTTATAATCTTTAATTTAGCCAATAATTTTCTAACAAGAAGCTTAATTGATAGTTTTAAGTCCAATGAGTACAGATTTATCTTCTATAACGTTGACTTGGCCAAGAGGCTTACACCAATTGTTGCAGAGAATACAGAGATGAACAATTAATAACAAAATAGCAGAATGGAAGATTTTAAAGAGTGCAAGTAACAGTCAGAAAAAAAATTAGCCACCCATTTATACAGAACCCAATCTATTTGTCTTCAACTATCTCATTCATAGCTTGCTGTACTAAAATTGTAAACTTTATTTTACTACTAACTGTACACATTGACAATATACAGTAGTACCAAGCACATCATGTTATAATCCCAGTTGCCCAATGGTTATTTTACCTTTGCTTACTTTGCTCTTATTATTCAGAAGGGTCAGATCAAAAGATTGTATTTATTGTAGGTGCTAATGTACAGAAGTTGGATAATGTAAAATTCCCTATCTATTCAAGTAAAATGTAAACCTCATATGAAAACCACTTCTGCCTCTACCAGTACATTACTGATTTTATCATACAAGACTGCAGTCTGTTTTATATTGTTACAGCTTTAGGTGACTTAGAACTGTCTTGTAGATTTTCGATAAAGTTTGTGACACTAGGAAGACTAAATACTTCTAACTTCAAAGCAGAGAGGATGTTTGCTGAGGTCTGGGTGGTCCCTTGAGCAGAAACAATGGTAACGTTTACCTTAATATACCTAAGGAAGGTGTGGATTAATGATTGGCAAGGAGCAGCACAGAAAGAGACAATATAAGATCACATTGTAGAGCTCAAGGAGGAAACCAAAAAGGGGAGGAAGAAGGAAGAAACAAGGAGAGCAGGGAGAAGAGAGAGGAGTCCAGAGGAGTTGGGACTTGAAGCTTGCGCCAGGCAAGAGCTCCTACTTCATGATCATCCAAACAAAACCTGACTGGGGGCAAGTATTTGAACCTTATTAGAGCGTGCTATTCTGTGTTTTTAGGGAACTTGGGTTTCCTGGGTAAAAGATACCTCAGTTAGAAATGTCTTTCCTGATTAGGCTGAATTTTATGGATAGGGATATAGGCTCCCATTTATTTTGTGAGAGAGCGAGATTTAACTGCATGTTTTCTGTCTTGTGTAGTTTATTGTAATAAATATTTGTTTCAACCAAGTGTGCCTGGATTATTACTCCTCTCAACAAAGCTGTGCCAGAGAATAAAGAATTCACGTGCCTCTTATTTATACCAGCCGCTCGGGTATATCATTAGAAATCACGTACAAATTGGGGATTATGAATAATTATTTCACCGATTGACTAAACCGCTGGGTCAATTCCTGATTTTCACCAGTTTTGTAACCCCCCCATTTGTAACAATATATCAATTTAATGTGTCTGTAGCGAACTCCTTACACTATACTCTGTGAATATTGATAGGTCAACAGCAGCAACACCATACTAAAAGCTTGAGCTTTTTAGATTTGCAGAAGGTGCTGTAATTAACAGAACAGTAAGGGGCACTCTTCCCTTTGGACCAGATAATTCTAAATCAAAACAGTACGGTGATGGGGAAGAACCACCAACCATTTGAAATATCGCACTAAAATACCAGTTACCTGTTATCATTGGTACCTTTAGATGAGTAAGGCAACTAGCAACAGTACTCAGGTTAAACTCCAGATTCAGGTGTTCTCAGTCTGGTCTTGCAAAACTCCCCCCTCTAATTTAACTGGCTAAGGTCTTATCCACCTTTGTTTTTGTGTTGTCATGAGTTTGCCACACCACCAAAAAAAATATGTTTAATTTTCTTTATCTGGGTATATTTTAACAGTTACTAAACAGAAAATGCAACAAGATTGGGGGCTGGACAGTTATAAAACACAATAACTGGGCCTACAGATTTGTTTTCATTCAGGAATTCCTGCCCAGCAGTCAGCATTAAAACAAACGTGCAAAGTTAACTTCACTGTTTTTCTCCAAAAAAGTTAATCTCACAGTTTGACTCCCAAAAAACTAAGGAAGAGTGAAAGCTGGACATGCCCAGGCATTATGCAGTTGAGGGTAAAGAGAGGGAAGCAACAGAACAGCCACAACACTGTTGTTTCTGACAAGAGCTACTGCAAGGATAATCAAGGATAATACAGATTATGGTGTGCCTAAATGACACCTTCTATGCAATGATAATTGTGTTCAATAATTATTGTAAAATACATTTCCAAACAATTATTCATTCCGATATTCAGCTGTAAATGTAAGTGTGTTTCAGAGCTCTGTACTGGTGTTCATGGTATTTAAGAATATAGAAAAATCACAAACAAGAGGAGGTCATTTGGCACATCTATCCTGCATTGTTGCTAATAGTTAACAGATTCTAATAGTTAACAGATTTGAGGACCTCATCCAGCCATAATAAAAGAAAACAATATAATCCTGGCAACTGCACTTAAGGAAAACAGATTAGTTTGAATGAGTACTCATTAAATCCTAAATTACTGCAAGAAGTTTGCCACGTGGACAATTACAAAGAATACAGTATTTAGTCAAATATCATGCACACCACAACATGAATGTCTCTGTGACTAGGGAAACAGTAGTAGGGATTCTCTTAACCCCATTTGAAGGAGATAGCCTTTGCAAGTTAGCCATTAATGTGCTATAACTAGACAGAACTATCATTGTACAAACACAGTTGATAAGGTTTACACCCACTGTGTGATTAAAACGGTCTCATTCTTTGCTTTAATACAGTCCTTTTCATTCCATACAATTTAAATTCCATTTTAATCTAACTGTAACCATCTTATATCCCTACCACTGGAAACAGGCTGTTTTCCAGTGGAAAACAAAGGCCAAAAAAGATGAGCTTGGCAAGAAACACTACACCTATTGTATCCAGGAAAACCATAGCTACCATTAACCGCCTGTGCCCTATGTAAAATACCTTACAGCATATACAGTACGCTACAGAATATCAGTTGGAGGTCAGACAAAGCTCAGTGCTTTTCCTCCACAACTCAAGTTTCAAAATAAGGTCTTTATGGAGGCCTGTAATACTGCTAATGTGTTTTGTTTGGCCCAGTTACACAAATAATACATTCATTTTCAAATTAATTCACTTACAAATTCACCTAGAAAAAAAGAATATGTAACTTGCAAAACAAAAGATAGAAATCAATATTAAAACACTGCATTTAGCGTTTCTATCCTCATTTCTACACATCTCAACAAAAGAATGTCAAACAACACTTCTAGGCTCTGCATGTAGAAAGCAACAGCAGCCCATTAAGCAGCACATGATCTAATGTGGTAATTGCTCCATGTACACTGTATATGTGTACAATTTGTATGGCTAGCAGCCATGTCACTCTGCAACTTACTGCAACTGGCAGCCCACTGAAGCTAAGCAGGTGTGAGCCTGGTCAGTACCTGGATGGGAGACCTCCTGGGGAAAAACTAAGGTTGCTGCTGGAAGAGGTGTTAGTGGGGCTAGCAGGGGGCACTCACCCTGCGGTCCATGTGGGTCCTAATGCCCCATTATAGTGACGGGGACACTATACTGCAAACAGGTGCCGTCCTTTGGATGAGACATAAAACCGAGGTCCAAGACATAAAAACTCTTTGTGGTCATTAAAAATCCCAGGGTGTTTCTCGAAAAGAGTAGGGGTGTAACCCTGGTGTCCTGGCCAAATTTCCCATTGGCCCTTACCAATCATGGCCTCCTACTAATCCCCATCACCTCATCACTGCGTTCTCCTCCCCACTGATAGCTGATGTGTGCCGAGCATTCTGGCGTACTATGGCTGCCATCGCATCATCCAGGTGGATGCCACACATTGGTGGTGGTGGAGGGGGAGTCCCCATTACCTGTAAAGCGCTTTGAGTGGAGTTTCCAGAACTCCACTCAATTATAATTATTATATCTGTATACTGTCCTGTATAATACACTGTAATCAAGTCCTATAAAAGGCATCCTGGCTTATGACAGTTTTCTAACTCAAGGCCACACCTACTTGATATACCGTATATTCCTTGCTGTTAGTATGAACAGAGTAGCCCTTTCTGACCCATCTGTCTACTGTGAATAAATGAATATAAATGAACGGGTTCCCATTATACTTACCTTTAAGAAATGAATACCATCCTAGAAACTTCTCAACTTCTTACGTCATCTTACTTCTTATGTCTCACTACTGTGTGCCTCTGTCACCACATCCACATAAACAGAGGCAGAGCAACACCTTAGTGTGGGATGAGCACAACCTTTTAGACAGACAAGTTAAACTGTAACAGATACTAAACCAAAATCCCTCCGTACACAGCAATCGGGGACCACATGCTCCATTGTTTACTATAACAATGTTCAAAGTTTGTTTGCACAGTTGCTTTGTTCCTTTTATAGCAACACCCTCTCATATCTATAGGTTTTACATCTGAAATGATCTTGCACCAATGTTCAGTTGTCACTTTTCTTACTGATCCCTGCATAATGCAACTCCTCTTCGGCATCAATTTCAGTTCCCCTCCAAGAATTAATGTTATATTAATTACATTAAGGGCAGAGCGGTGGCACTGTAGACTAAGGATCTGCGCCTGTGGCAGGAAGGTTGCTGGTTCAAATCCTGTGGCCGGCAGAGGAATCCTACTCCGTTGGGCCACTGAGGAAGGCCCTTAACCACAACTTCTCCAGGGGCGCTGTATAAATGGCTGACCCTGTGCTCTGACCCCAAGCTTCTCTCCCTGTCTGTGTGTCTCATTAAGAGCAAGCTGGGGTGTGCGAAAAGACAAATTCCTAATGCAAGAAATTGTACATGATCAATAAAGCGATCTCATCTAATCTTATTTAGGGAGGTCCCTCATTTTGTAACTATAGTGTCCAATTCATGCATATATGACCAATTCAATATTTTTTCCACCAGCTAAGCCAGGTTTCTAGGGAGACCAGTTTGGGATGCACCTAGGTAATTTCTTCTCTTCAGAAATTAGTTTAAAATTAAAACTATTCACAAAAGTGCCCTGATTAAAAACAATAAGAATCATGAGAATGTACTGTACCAGCTGTCAGAAAGCAATTATCTACAATAACCCACATGCTTTGTTAATCAGGACAAACCATGAAGGAGAATGGCAATGATCTTTAATATATTTAAAACAATTAACTTACCCAATCAAGCATTACCCAGTGAAGCAACTACTGTTTTAGTCAAACTAACAAATAGAATGAGCAAAAAACCATTTCTTAAAAAGTCATTTTCATCTCAGAAAGAAATAGCAAGACTAAAAGCTGCACTTTATTTATAATTTATTCATGATGAGATTACATTATGCTGTAAATCAATTCTGTGGAAAAAAAACAAAAGCCCCTAAACATCATCTAGAAATATGAACCAAAATGGTTGAAGTATTTTTTACAATGATGTTCAGAGTGCAAGTCAATATACAGTATGATATATTTTTACATTGCCCTCATGTGAATTATGAGACATTAGGTAGGCATCAAAATCACCCTACAAATGAAAAGCACATTTCTTCCTGATAATTTGTAAGCCACATGCATTTAATCACCTCATTGCATCAAAATTAAAAAAAACATTAGCCTTCGGGTTCAAAGAGTGACACATTTTATGCCAAAACTGAAACCCTTCACTCTAAATATCACAACTAATAGCTTATATTAGCGTGTTTAGAAGAGTCAATTTATATCTTTACGAGATTGCCCTAGTCATCCAGTTGCATTTTCAGTTTAATAAAGGCAATCTAATCTTTACAGTATTATTAATGCACTGTATAAAAACGTTTTCCTATTTATCTACCAAATCCAATTAATTCAGTGAAACGGTGCACAGACCATAAGAAAATCAGAAAATTGTAATCCCTTTCCTTCCAGTAGGAGAAATTCATCAATGAATGTAAACATATTTGTGAAAAATATATTTACAAAATATTTTTTTATGTTTTTCTTAAAATGGTCCTCTGGATGATACTGTATATCTAGAGATGACACTGGAATTCTCTGCTGTAAACTTCTTGAATCAGCAGTGAATATTTAATGTGTGAAGCTAAGTATCACAAATATGTCCAAGTTGGACAATTTCATAATTCACCTTTTACTTTTCCTGAACCTCTTTGCTCCAAGGCACTGCATATGTTAGATGTTTCTCATTTACAAGCTTCTTGGGTTTAGGAAAGCAAATTAGCTGCTCTATTAATATTGTCCATGTCTTTATTCTACTATACCAGTACACTAATAATAACAAAGCTGCAAAGTCAACAGCAGCTCCACTATGACATTTGGAAAATGAAGGGAACTTTAGTACACAGGGCTATTGTATTTCCAGTCTGAGCTCAATTTTTACCATTTCCTTTTTAAACAAATATAATTCTGTGAGCACAACTTATCTGTATCCGAGCCCTTGCACAAGGAAATACTAAGAATAAAATAGCATGGTGGAAAGTACAACAATTAATTAAACACAAGCTCTGATATTTAGAGCTGTTTTCTGGAGAAGAAAAATTGCACACAATTCCCTAAAGTAGCAGGCTACCTTCTAAACTCTTAATGTACAGTATAAGACATGAAAGAGAGAACACCAATATGAAAAATGCTGGTAAGTTTGTTGGTATTTTTATCAGCAGTTAACATTTAATATTCAAAACAATTTCTCCTTGGCTTATATAAACTCCAAAAAAGGAGATAACATCATATGCATGAAATAATTAACAACACCAGTAAGGCAGCAGAAATAAGACAAACTAGCAGCAGGTCTAAGAAATGGACAGCAAAATATTATTCTGGACTAACTTGTGGACTGGGAATCTCATTTCACAGGATACAGTTTTAGTGAAGGTCTTGGACACTCAGGAAAAAAGAACACATTTTATGATTAGCACTGAGGAAGAATTTTAGCATATGCTTTTTTATTAAGTATATAATAGTGACTTTTTTATTAGCTCATATGCCTTTTGCTTAGCAACAGTACAAAAGGATAATTCAAGCATATTATTTGACCTTCTGACATTGATAACCGCAGAATATCTAGCTCATTTTCACACCTTTTATTTTTATACTTCCTTTTGTCTGTATGCAAGGTAGAATTGTCTGTATGCAAGGTAGAATTGTCTGTATGCAAGGTAGAACTGCTTCTTAAGAAGAACGTGGTCAATTACAAAGAAATGTTTGTAGAGAGAAAAACATCTCCTAATATGGAAACTTGGAGTGAGCTTTCCTGTGTGTGTCTACTGTATAAAACTCATTGCATTTATCATCTCAGGAGTTAGATGTTTGTAGATCTGTATGAGAGATTGCTCTCAGATCTGCATGATCTATCCTCCTCATGCGCATGAATAAAGGACTCGGCCTGACCACACCTAACCTGAGTGAAGACTTTTCTTCGACAGCACTCAATCACACTATCTGAAGAAACAAGCCCAGAGTGGACCAAAGAGGACCATTTTTCCTTTACTGAAGTGTAAATATGTTTTCATTAAAGGATTCCCTACAGAAAAATGAAGCCAAAGTATCCATGGCACTTAACAAGGCAACCCTGTGAATCAGCTAGATTCAACCTTGTGTATTTAGTTGTTTGCAAGCTCACTTGAGTCAATGAAATTTAATTAGATGCCATCTGCAACCATCTGCATGGTCAATACTACACTCTAACCTAATGTGGTTTTTCTTATCAGGAAATGTACTTTAGCAAGCTAAGAAAGAGGAGTCTGAAGGCCTAATGAGCTGGAGGGTATTTGCTGATGGAGTACTTTTAAGAAGATTAATCCTTCATTGCTTGTTTGGTCTTTTGCTTGTTTTTTAAGCAAAAAAACCCTGCAGGATTTACAGATAACCTGTGTTCTATAACAGCTATCTTGTACAATCTCTTGTTATGGATGGAAACTACATAGATCTGACAAGATTTATTGATATCAATAAAACAATTAATAATCACACATACTTTAGCATAAACGTATAAGCATAAAAGGCAGTACTCTTTATTTTGCTAATTCTTTGTTCATAGAAAATTAAGAGGTGCATGAGGTTCTGAATACAGCTGTTAGTACAGAGATTGCAGCATGATAAATAGGCAGCTCAATTCTAGGAACAGGCTAGATTGGCCTAATGGTCTCCTCTTATTTTTATGTTCTTGTTGCAATGAATATTACATTTTGTGAACTGGAATTTTGTGACCATGGATGACACAAAAAGAGGTTCTTCCACAGGTCAAAACTGTGAGCATGTAAACTTTAGGTCAAGACCACAATTTTATTATCTTGTTCTTTTTTAATATTCATTGTATCGAAAACATACAAAAGAGAGGAGACCATTAGACCTATCTAGCCCAATCTCATCCAGCTTTTTCTTGAAAGAGTCCAGGGTATCAACTTCAACTGTGGCTGTGTAGGGTGTTTCATATTCCCACAACCCTCTGGGTAAAGAAGTGCATTCTGTTCACAGTTTGAAATGCACCTCCATATATTTTCTCCTTGGGTCCTCTGGTTCATGTTTCACTGTTCATTCTGAAGAAATCCACTGGGTTATCTTTGTTAATACCATTGGGACTTCCGAATATGTGTTCAGGTCCCCCCTTGTAGTCTTCTCTGTGAGACTAAAAGGATTCAGTTGTTTGCAGCAGACTTAAAAAACAGGGCACACAACCCCCTACCTCCAGGCAATGTCAAAAGACACACAGAATATGGCAGGCACCAGCCTTTGTGTCAATAAGGAACACAAAGAGCAAAGAGGTGCAGGGACTCTCACAATACAAGGTGCACAGAGGCCCAGTATATATAAACACAAAGTTACAAGAAGGTACTTTGGAAGGCAGTACTGGGGAACTGTTGTGAAGCCCACCGACACCAAGGCTATTATTCCCACCCCCCTTCTTCTCTCCTTAAAACCTGAAATAACATGGAAAATAGTATAATGATAGAAAGAAAGGAGAGAAATGTATTTGTTCTTCAAAACCAGGGGAGCAACTGAATCTGTAAATAAAGCAAAAAATACAAAAGACAAGAGAAGGAATGAGACCAGTGCAGCTCCTAACTGAAATACCAGAAAATCCCATAAACAATGGGAAAGGACTCTTAATAGCACTGTAGCAAAAACAAGAGATACAGGCAGAATGGTACACCGACCCACGTCAAACAACAGAATATAGTGAAAAATACATGAGGCATGGAACAGAGCCCAACACAACACTGAAAAAGGCAGCTCTAAAAAGAACTCCTGGATCCAGGTGAGGGGTAAGAGCCATAAACTCTTAACAACAGGTGATAAAGATAACGGAGATAAATAAATTCACTAACCTACCCTCTGTGAGGAAACAAAAGAAAAAGGGATGGGGTGCCCTAAGGCATTTTACTGACGGGAAGGGAAGCAGAGAGATCATCATGCTCCTGACTGGCCTATGAGTGATGTTAAAATCTCAGTCCTCTGCTGCTCCTACAGATATCCCACTGGTTAGTGGCAGCTCTTTGAAATTAAACTGAAGCATCAATAACACTGGACAGACCCCTTTCATATCAAGGATGAAACTGCCACTGATAACCTTTGGTGTGGTTTTCCTTCTAATCGGACTAGATGACTGGTGAGTGAGCCCCTCTGCCTTGTGTGTGGTGAATCGCTAGAAGGGTGGGAGATCTGCACATCAAATCATTCTGATACCCAGTCTGCATTGTTTCAGATATCTATCGTCTAAGATGTCTCCCAATGCAAACTATTTATCAGACATATGTAAATGGTTCGTCCAAACCACAGCATTCCTCTCCCAAAGCTGGCTGTATACCATCCAAAAAATCCCAACTGTGCAGCTATCTTTACAGATTTATCCAAGACTTTTGAAACAACTGATCACAATTGTTCTAAACATATGGTGTACTGTTGATCTTAACTCCTGAACAGTATTATGGCTTCAGTATTACTTAACACAGAAAGTAAGTCAAATTTGACAGATTTATTTCACAAGCTTTTCCAGTCTCTTCCAGCATATACAGTAACTGGGTTATTTGCTGGGCCCTACTTATTTCTTCACCAACGTTAACAGTATCAATCAGGCAATAGGAAACTTATACCTCCATCTCTACACAGAGGATATCATTTTATACTAAAGTGCACACATTTCATTATCTGTAATGTGCAATCTGCGGCTTATTTTTGAAAAAATGTAGGCTGTGAGGTGTGCTGTCTGCAACTGGTAAAAATAAAATGTGTGGTACTCAATAAGAATAATTAAAACTGCTCCATTTGTCATGATCAACAGTTTTGTACTTAAAGTAAGACAGAATTCTAGGTCAAGTAATGTTTTATAGATAGGCCTATCAGTACCTTGTTGAATTATGCTTTAATTTCTGAAACCCAAAAATAAAGAACAAGCTAAAGTCAAGTTTAGGTTTAACTTCCTTTAATACAATAATTCCTGATTTAACGTTCCTCTAAGTACAGTAGATATTTCTTCAAAAGTTTGTTCATTTTGCCTTATCTTGGACAACAGAGATATTGTTAAGAGAAAGTCCTCAAAAGCTGTATTTGGGAAACTTTTGATGCCTTTTGTTCTACCTATAACTGGCAGAATGTCCAAGTTATTTACGATAACAGGTGCTCCCTAGCACACTTATCTTCATAGTGATCTTTAGTCTTAGACTGATTGGCCTGTCTGTATACTAGACAAATGCTTCACTGGTTTAATTTAATTGACAAATATTTAATTAGGAAAATACCATCCTATCTTCATAACTTATTGCAATTCTCAGTGCCTTAAGACACTGAGTACGTTTTAAATAGTACAAAGAGCAACTACAAAACTTAGGCGTCTATTATCTCAGGTATTTTTCTGACAATGACTCAAACATTTGGCAGTGAGCTAAAACTACCCAACTTTATACTGGAGCATTGTGGTTATATGATTAAGTTTTATGCCTGGCTGTTGTACGTGTTCTCTTGTATTTATTTTCCTTATGTTTTTCTTTCATTGCTTTGTTTTCTGTGCAATAATGGTGCAAGCCTATTGGAAACATCATCATCCTATCTAAGATTGTGTTCTAACTGAGGTGTTTTTACTTATTACTACTGTAAACACTCGGATAAAAATAACAAATAAAAAAACTGTGAGCTTCTTCAAAGACATCTGTACTTCAGAACAAACTTTAATAGCAGAGTTGGAAAGAGTAAACTATAATAATAATAATAATAATAATAATAATAATAATAATAATAATAATAATTGCTTATACTTATATAGCTCTTTTCTGGACACTCCACTCAAAGCGCTTTACAGGTAATGGGGACTCCCCTCCACCACCACCAATGTGCAGCCCCACCTGGATGATGCGACGGCAGCCATAGTGCACCAGAACGCTCACCACACATCAGCTATCAGTGGGCAGGAGAACAGAGTAATGAAGACAGTTCATAGATGGGGATTATTAGGAGGCCATGATTGGTAAGGGCCTATGGGAAACTTGGTCAGGATTCCAGGGTAACACCCCTACTCTTTTCGAGAAACACCCTGGGATTTTTAATGACCACAAAAAGTCAGGACCTCGGTTTTACGTCTCATCCAAAGGACGGCACCTGTTTGCAGTATAGTGTCCCCGTCACTATACTGGGGCATTAGGACCCACATGGACCGCAGGGTGAGTGCCCCCTGCTAGCCCCACTAACACCTCTTCCAGCAGCAACCTTAGTTTTTCTCAGGTCTTCCATCCAGGTACTGACCAGGCTCACACCTGATTAGCTTCAGTGGGCTGCCAGTGGTGAGGTGCAGAGTGATATACCTGCTGGCCAAACTATAGTAAATAGTTATAGTAAACTAACTACAATTTATGCAATTTATTGTACCTGAACCCAAATAGCTGCTGTCCGAAAGCTCTAGCAGTCAAGCAGTTAAACATCTCTCTCTATAAATCCAGATGCTAAAAACTGAACTTCCACACTGAGACGATCAGTAAGTCTCAGGCACAAGTAAACACTTCAGTTCCTGTTTTGCTTTGAAGTTCCTAAGAAATACAAATGTTGAGACTAGCTGGTTGTTTGATTATTGACCATAGTTTCTTGAGACACCTCAACAGTCACTTCCAATAACTGTAACAGTATCGTACATGTGCTTTTAAATATGTAGGCCTGTTTAGATCTGATATCAAAGTATATTGTAGGAACATGATATAAAAAAAAATCTTCATATTTTCTGCATTGCAAAGTTCTCAAGCTACAATATTCCTTGATACAACTCAGAGTCCAAAAACATTTTGAATAGGTACCAAGTAAAAGAACCCTTTGAGACCACTGCCTGTGATTTGCTTGGTTTTAATACATGAACCGTAGCTGGTAAGTTAAAAAAAATATTTTGCCTTCCAAATTAAATTGGGTGGGCTTATATTTTATGAAAAAACAGTTCTCCTCACTGTTTCAGTTTCGTAATGCTTACTCAATAGGAAAATATAACATAATTTAAAATAATGTAGAGATGTGCATTTTGCTATGTTACTGCTTACCAATAAAGATGGATTTAGCTCACTAGACATGCACTTTGGGAGATAATTTCTGAATGCAAAGAATTACAGAGAGTTTAACAGAAAATTCAATACATAAGTAATGCTTTCCATACTTTGAAAACTGATTTCCTTCCAAGGAATGAGAAACATGAACTTGTAAAACATATTGACTTTCTGTGGTTACATGGTAACATCTGAAATTTCAATAATTCAAAATATTTTTTAGGAATTTGTGTTTGCTGAAGTTTTTTTTCCGCATTTTGGAGGTTTTTTACTAAAATCTCTTGCACATAAGTAATGTAAAAATACTTGAATGCCAACAGATGCCGTATCAAGTGGATATTCCACTGCAGGAATTGAAAAAATTGCAGTTAAAATTGAATTTTGTTTAAATTTACCTTATTTACTGCAAATTTCATGATTGTTGCTGGATTACTAGTATCAGAGTACTATAACTAGATAGCTGGATGTTTGGTAATTTTATCTTTGCATTCAGTAACAAAAAATAAGAAATTGTGTGTTAATTCATTATTCGACCCTTTGAGACAAACATCAATATTGTTTAATAGGTCAAACACGAGCTTAATCCAATATTTAATTAAACTACATTTACTTCCCTAATAGACAATGAACCATAGGAACACAAAGACGCAGGGCTTTAGTAATGATGTTTACATAACACTCTCTAAGAATGCATTTGGGTATAATGATCTTATCACCAGTCAGACTCCAGACGTGAGGGCTGTAATAGATCAATTTAATTTTACAAACTGTGCCACTACAAACAAATGGCTTCTATGTTTCCAGAGACTTCACTGCAACATCTGTGCCACTGAAACTATTCTAATTAAGCAGTAGGATGACCCCACAGCATAACATTCAGAATAGAAAAGTCTCCAGTTTCAATACAGTAGTCAGATTCATTCATCACAACCAGCTGTCTTCATCAATGCATCGATAACTATTAATGCATCACATTATCGATGATAGAACAAACTAAGAGATTTGCTACACTGTAGCAATTTACACAACATTATAATAGACACGCAAGACACAATTACCAGTTTAACCCTTCTGATCCTGGAAATGACATAACAGAACCTTTGGCACATCACACTAATCCTTTTAAAATTACAAATAAAAAATAAAAGGTATAAATATATTGTGATGTTGCAAATAATAAAAAAGATTATATGATATACGATATAGAACTTACCGTGTATATTTATGAGTGTGTAAATATATAAGTATAGCCATTGTATTTTCTGAAGAAAAACAATGAAAATGCATATTTAGACAAACCACCTTTCATTTACAATTTACCTTTAACATGATCAAACTTCTAGGTGCGTCATATCAAGCATTTTTTAGGACTTCAGAGAATTAGAATAAAATTGAAAAGCCAAATTACAAATTGACCAGTTGGTCTTGAATATTACTCAAATGCCAATAATTGTAAAAGAAATGAATGAAGTTAATGAACTTTTCTGATAAGATTCCTATTATCAGCTCTAATATCGTTACATTTCATTACCTACATCAAATCAGATTTCCAGCATTTCAAGAACATTTGTCTTCGTTATTAGTTAGTTTAAAGGTTTCTCTCCTATGCAGTGCAAGACATTATAATGCTGTAGCTAAAATACCGTAAAAGAAACAATGTTATATTTCATAGACCATCATTGATTTTTGTAAAAGACACCAGGTCAAGATCACATTAAAAAAAGCTCAGAACATACAACCGGTTAGGGCCAAATGGAAAACCACATTTGACAGGCAAATGACCCATAAGACTTTGGAAGCCAGCCTCTAGAAGAACAGCTGTGTAGGATTCAAAAAAGCATTGTTGTTAATGTGTTTCCATTGCAGGCAAAAGACCTTTTGCCTTTGATTAGAATGTAAATGCTCTGGAATGGAAAAACTGCCCATTGGAAACAACAAATGTTTAAAGGGGAACTGCAGTCCCAATTTCTCAGACTGGTTATTAAATCTCAGAAACAAAATAAAGTTCATGGACAGTGTGGAAAAATTAAGCCCAGTTAAGCACAAAATTGTGAACTTTGTGAAGGTATCATTGTTGTCTCAATGGTCTCACCAAGAGTGAGAGTTCCCACGACATGATGCGGCCCCTTCCTGCCCGCTAGTCACTGTACTGACTCATGTCATGCAATGAAGAAGTGAATAAGTAGGGGTTGTGCAGCTGACGTTTCAGCACAGAAATGTTCCAATGTGATCTGCATGCCGAGTTATCAAGCAAAACTGTCTCAAAGTCTAAATCAATATTTCTTTGGATTAAAAGAGATGTATTCACAAGCATGCTGCTTTACAGTGTAATAAGGTTGCTTCACCACACTGGAAGTTTTACCTCTTTCTGAATTACAGAATATGGTGAGGTGCATACCTGAAACAGTTGTCTATTTTGTGATGTAAATTGGAGGTTTTACAAGTTACAGTGTACATTTTATTTTTATTGTGGTTTGAAATGCACTCATTGCTGGTTCTTTCTAAACCCGAAAGATAAAAATAGCCTCGCAGTTCATCTTTAACAACTAAAGTTACTCCTCGAAGTACTCATTTCCGTTTGTAAACTGTTCAGAATAAATAGCCTGCTTATTATAGCCATTAATACATTCTGATCCAAATTAAAAAAAAAAATCATATGATCTCTGGGCACCTCAGCTTTTCTTCACTGCCAGTTGGAGAAGTTTCAGCTTTAGTCTGAAGCCATTTGAAACAAGCAGCAAAACTGAAAAATGTTTCTATTCTTCAGTCAATCCTTCAGATTTGCTCATTTAAACAGAAAGACGATTTAGGTCGTGTAAAGATCAGTCCTCTTAAAAACATTGTTCCAGATTTTTTTTGCCTTTTGAATGTTGCTCCAGAAGAGACCACAAGAGAATTATTTTTTGATCAAGTCAAATACGGTTCATGTATTAAAACCAGAAAACTGGTACCAAAACAAAGGTAATAATAAACACAGAGCAACTGAAGATGTGATAATGGTTCAGTATCTGCCGGAGTATTCAGTCTGTCCAGCCTATTGAATCCTGAGCCATTCTGGAAATTATTGATCTAGCGTTAAACAGCACTGTTCATACGATACAAGAAACTGTGTAAAAGATATAAGCAGCCAGAAAAGACCGTATTAAACTCAGGTGACAGTTTTTCATTATTTTTTAAAGAAGCAATTCTAAACATTCAAATTAATAGATTTCAGTTATCATATACTTAAAAGAACAATTTTTCACTTAAAGCATCCCAGGCCTGGAAAAAATCCTGAACAGGACCCAAGGCTATATGAAATCTCTAACAGGATTTTGCACATGAGTCTTGTGGATCGCATATAGGATATTTCCAAGTCTTCTAAAAACACACAATGGTATTACAAGATCTTAAGATCTTGTACATGATTTGAAGATCCTTTCAATATTAATACTGTGTCGATAGTATTAAGTTCTACATCAAAGATTGGAAAATGCAAGAATCCTATATGACTCTAAGATCCTGAATAATCAGAATCCTGATCAATAACAATTCTAGGATACTGCAGAACGTGTGAATTCTGGAGCCATAGAATAATGTACAACAATAATGTGCTTATGAAATCCTTTCATCTTTATGTCCTATAATTGACACAATTCTAATGAACATCCTGTACAAGTCATGCACGCTTTCATGAAAGACAGTTACAAAGGAATTGGAATATGATACAATCTCACTTAGGTATCAGGCTATTACATAAATAATAGTGTACAAAAATATTTTAAGCACTACAACTGCTCTTTAACCCACTGGTAAGCTTAGTTTTATTCAAACCATGACTGTGTCAGCCACCATGGTGATCACTTTTCTTTTTGATGACTGGAAATATTATTTTAGTCACCTACAGGTACTAAACACCAATATTTTATTAACATGTTATTCTCAGTAATTTGAAGCACTATAAAGAATAATAGTTCCTTATTAATAAAATAGTCTCATAGTTCTATTAGAAATGTATTGCTTTGTGTCTCCTTGTCTTAAGTGTCTCAATCTTACAAATTCTAGCTGTATAGCTGTTGTGCCAAACCCACACCCACAAACTAATAGATAAAATACTGTACAAAATGCAGTTTTTTTAACCTTTCACAAAAAAGGAATTCCCTAAAGTATTCAAAAACCTGATCAAGATTGTAAGCATTCAGGATTCCTAAACAAGATCCAAGATATGCATTAGCATGGGTCGTTACAATGCTCGTATCACAAGGTAAAATCCAGCATGAATAGGAATTCCAATTAGTGCTATTTCAAATGCATAAAGTACAATATACTTAAACTTCACACTGACGAATTAGAATTGGGTCAAAGGCATTTACATGAAAATACTTGCTATGACAAGTCCTACAATAAAGGTACGACTGCTGATAAAATCTTACCATTCCATATTCTTGTCAGCTATCATTGGCGATAGAACAGTACATTATGTTGTGGAAATTAAAGCAGGCTCACCTATTAATAATGCATCGAGCAGAGAATGACAGAACAAGTGCCCTGACATTACACTCAATACCGGTGACATTTATATCAAATGAAGCAGTACTGAATGCAGGAGTACACTATGTGCATCACAGGCAATGAAATTAAGCTTATTTAAATTACTATAAGTTAAGAAACACAGTCCCATACAAGTAACTCCATAATAATCTTATTTTATCTGAAGTAAACAGAGATACATAACACAAACTTCTATGTAAGCTAGAATTCCTTAAACATCTATACAGTAAATGGCAAAAGAGGCTCAGTTCATGAATATAAAGCTAAAATAACAAAAAGACTTAAAAATGGGTTACAGGGACACAAATGAAACCCACTGTTCAGCACTTTTCTGCAGGATCTAATTTAAAATGAATCCGTCACTAGATATATCTATTCTGTAACCTTATTTTGAGTTATATATGCATAGACAGACCAGTTAAAATATTATGAGAAATATATTGTTTTTCCAGATGGTTCAGTATCATTTGTATGAGTCTGTAATGTCATGTCATTTGCCAAACTGCTTTATACCATATGGTGTCTCGGGAAGCCGGAGCCTACCTGGCAAGCAGCGAGCGCAAGGCAGGGTACACCCCGGATGGGACGCCAGTCCATCGCAGGGCAGGTGCAAGCCAGTCAGTCATACATGGGGACAATTTGGAGGCCATGGTTAAGGCCGAGGGGGGAAATTTGGCCCGGACACCGGGATAGCTCCCTACTCTTATCAAGAAATGCTCGGGGATCTTTAATGACCACTGAGAGTCAGGACCTCATCTGAAAGACTGTAATGTATAAGTCCATAAACAAACCAAAATGGTATGATGTGGGATTCTGGTCTCCCTGTAACAGTTTTTGAAGCAAGAGAAAAGACCGTAATATTTTAATTTGTGTTTTGCTGCTTCTATATCAGTCATGGTAGAGTGATTAGATATAAAGGAGTTAAAAATCATTACATTATCATTTGCAACAGAAATTCCACATCATTCATTTTATTATGACACCATATCACTACACCCATCCATTTTCTAACCACTCCATGCAATTCAGTGTCGCTGGGGAGCCAGAGTCTATCCTGGCAAGCAACAGGCACAAGGTGAGATACACTCTGGATCACAGGGCGGACACAGACACACGCACTCACACCAGGGCCAGTTTTCCAGCCAATTAACCTACTGTACCAGTATGTCTTTGGACTATAGGGAGGAAACAGGAGCAGCCAGAGAAAACCCACATAAAGCACGGGAAGAACATAAAAACTCCATGCAGATAGCACCCCAGGTCAGAGCTCCTGGGTAGCAACATTAACCACTGTGCCACCCTCATACATTTATTTACATTCACTTTCAAATTCCTGTGGTAACTTTAACTGTTGAAAGTGAATTGTTTGACAGGATTAAGGAACACGACTAAACTATAAATTACGGCTGTCAAGTGGCTGTGGCAGATGTAGATTTCTCTACACAGACTTCCGTTAAGCCACTTCAAGAGAGTCATCAATGTACTGTATAACAACTGCCTGCGACTGCAAGAGCTTTGGTAATCAAGGGCAAAGTCCCAGTTCTGATAGAAATGATACATGGCAATGTAGGCTTATGCCTAAACTCTCACAAAATGCTTTTGTATTAAAGGTCAAAAATGGAGATGTTTAAGAAGTAGGTTTAACCCTTATCTGTGTTTCCTTACAAACTCACACAACCTATTCAGCAAACACTTACTTCAGCTTCCACTCAACAACCCATAGCATCCTGCCCAATAAAAAGGCAGAATTTACCTTCTAAAGGATAAGAAACGTGCAAGGACATCTATGTGACACTATTAGTCACACCAAATTGCCATACCATGCACAAGTCTCAGCAACTGGAAAACTTTCAACATTCCATTAAGCTTTCCTAAATCATTACACAAAGATCTTGACATTCATGTTTAAGCACTTTTTCTTACAATGGGAGCCTGTGTCACTGATACCAACTTTACTTAAAATATCAAGTGACAAGACTGATCTTACACAATTTCCATTATTCATTAATGCACTTGTTTGTTTGTATGTTTGTTTTTAATTCCTGAAATTCAGAACTGATTTAGTGTACCAGCTTTAATTACCTCATGATGCCTACTGATTTTATGCTCATGATGCCTACTGATTTATACTTTCACATAGCAGCTAAATTTATAATCACGCCAATACATCTGCTGTGGAACTGCTTATCACAAAACTTTAACCAAGAATGCCTGATCAATCAATGAAGGATAGTATTTGACTCTGCTGTCATTTACCACTAATTATGACCAGCAGCACTGGATGAGATTTTCTGAGGCAGTAGCTGCTTACTGATGTAGCCCAGGGAAAATGTTATCAATTGTGCTCACGCAGACAGACCAGGAATGGTACCACTGAAGTCTTCAATGACACAGTTTTAAAGCCTGTCAGATCATAGAAACAAATCAGTTTAGCCTGGCTTAGTGATAGAGTAGAGGGTCCCACAAGAACATCAAGTTACTGATATAGGTTCTGTTAGTAGACTAGTAGGTGGTACTCTTTCATCTGGGAGAGCAATTCTGAAACTTGGACCTAGAGCACTGACAGCAGGCCTTCACAGAGAAGCGGCTAGATGCTGTGGGACACAAACCCAGGGACAGATGTCTCTTTACCAGGATCACAGCAACCATCAACATGGATTTATAAAAGACGGTTGTGATCAAGGTGTACCAGTGGTGGAGATATTGTGTTGTGTAGCATACCGGACCAAAATGCTTACCACAGCCCTTCACTTCTGAGGTGGGCGCATTTCAGATAGCAGTTATTGGTGCACACTGAGGTTTATCGTAAAACAATTTCAGACAGGCAGTTGGAACATGGCATTTAATATCTTCTAATAATATCTTTTTGCTTAGAGGATTCTGTTGCTTAGGACTATTGTACAATGGATTTGAAAACATTATTGATAATATCATCAACAGTGATAGTTTCTTTTTACTTTTGTCTTGTGGACTGCAGATGATCCTCGGAATGTGTTGTTTCATTTTTCGCTGTTTTGCATGTGCATATCTCATTTACCAATCTCTTTCGAATTTGGAGGCATTTTTTGGTGAAAGGTGCAGGGCAGGGATCGACAAAAAGCCATATGCGGGTGCTCATCACACTGTTTTGGTGGAAGTGACATGATGTGACAAGATGAATGCTTGAAGAAAATGTATAAAGTTGTTTAAACACTGTTTTGTGTAGTTTACTGCACATACAAATGCTTTTGTTTTCATGTTTTCAACTGGTGCTGTGCATGTACAATTACAACCTTATTCAGTTGTTTCTTATGACACAGAAATCCCTGATGGTCATCACAATGGTGACTTAAATACAGTAGCTTGGCAAAATATATTCCTCCTTTGTTACATTAATTTTTATGGGAAAAAAGCAGCAGAGTGGTGAAGTGGTTAGCACTGCTGCCTCGCAGTGCCGGGGCTCCTGGATTCAATTCCAAGCCCTAAGTCACGCTATCTGCATGGCGTTTTTACGTTCTCCCCGTGGTCACAAATTCAATAGCAAATTCGACAAGCCCCTCAACATCTGCCACATCAACCTCGGGCTCCAGCTCCTGAGCAAGTTTAACCATTTGTTTGGGCCACTTCCTCAAAGGCAGCACCTTTATAAAAACCTTGGAAGCCGTGCACCAGCTGCAGCTAATGCTTCTTCCACATGCTGTTCGCACAGCCTATGGAAACCTCCACCCAGGCTGTAGCAATATTCTTCTTTGCCTTGATAAATATCGTTTCCCTTCCAGAAGTCCCGTAAGGCTCTTTCTCGATCATATCAATGGTTGAGATAGCCATACCAGCGTCCCGTGTCACTGAACGAAGACATTGACTTCCTTCAAAGCACTTGATTTTGTGCTCAAGCTCAACCACAAGCCACTTCTTGTGGTTTGAGGAATAATCACCTGGGTGCTTCTCTGACATAAAAGCGATACGGGTTATTCACAATTTCAGGGAGAAATTCAGGAAGCAAGAGATGATACCACATATCTGCGGAAAAAACACAACCCGATACTGACTACAAAATGGCACCCTGGTGGATTCTGGTGATGACCGCAACTCAATTCTTTGGTCTCCCTAGACAGCATTCTGTGCTCATAATCTAATCACTTTAATCTCCTTAGATGGCTTTTTTCTTGTTCTTATACAGCACAGAAGTTTGTTATTCTCATAAATATTTCTGTTGTCCATGTACAGTAGTCATGTTCTCCATATAGAACATGTTGGGTTTTATATACACCATTCTGATCTTCATATGCAGCATTTCATTATCTACAGTATATACAGCACTTTGTCCTCCATTCCAGAAGCCTCTATTGAATTATTACCTTTCTTCACTGGTTAAATGAAAAAGCTTTTGTCATTTCACTTCTTTCGAGGGCAGGCATTTGCTTACTGCAGTAATGTCTTTCTCAGAGTCCTGGTGGCCTGTTGAAAAGTGTTTGACTTTCCAAAACGTAACAAGGTCCTCAGAGAACTAAATGTGTTTTT
Source organism: Atractosteus spatula (assembly GCF_055471065.1). Taxonomy (NCBI): domain Eukaryota; kingdom Metazoa; phylum Chordata; class Actinopteri; order Semionotiformes; family Lepisosteidae; genus Atractosteus; species Atractosteus spatula. The sequence continues at coordinate 25,986,748 of NC_142713.1, read as the reverse complement.
CCATCATCACCAATGCATCCCACAATGCCACAGCACGTCACATGCAATGTTCTTAGAGAATTGTTTTTAAAAACAAAATAAAAATATTGTAAAGCAGGGGGTCAGAATACATACATCATTTCTGGACAGGAATTGTTTAGGGAAAGCACTGATTAGGTACAATTTGTTCAAAGGTTAATGTGAGCTACAAGTCACACTCTGTCAACTATCAGCTGGATAATTTGTATTAGCCTGAAAGAATAAGGATGTTTTTTTCCATCAAAAACGTTTTTAATCAAAAAAGTGATTGAATCAACAGTTAATTCCTGCAAGCCGCAAACCATCCACTCTATTTTTAAGCATAATTACCAAGTTGGATGGCTTCGTAGGTGATCTGAAAGACATGATGTCATTATTCTGCAGATCTCAAAATAGGTCAAAGCACATGATGCAGGATAAAAACATACAGATTTGTACTTCTTAAATTTACTCACTGTTCTAACACTATTCACTGATCTCTTTCGAAGTGTTAGTAGAAACGACAGAATATGCAGTGTTATATTGTATTATACTATTTGCATAATAGTAAATTATATAGTAGTGTTATAGTATACGAAATAAAGGAGAAATCTATTCAAGAGTAAACGTGTACTCTTTCAAGCAGTAGTCAAAGTGACAAAAAAACGTGAATTCCACAAAATAAGTATTTTTTAATAAACACATGAGATGGCTGGACATATAATGGTGTAATATCTATAATACAATAGCTCTATTGGGCTTCCTCTTACATGTATTTGCAAAAAACACAGGAGAAAATGTAATAAAAGAAATCTTGTAAAAGAACGAAATGTGCTTTAACTTAAATAACAACGCCCTGTAGGTTGAATAGTAAGTAACTAAAGCAGACACTACACTTCCGAAACTGTTAAGTGAATGAGTGTCTTGTTACAGAGCTCTTGTCTTTAAAGAGAAAGTTGAAACGTGATATTTACTAAGCAATTAATGCTTATCGTTGTGCTTTCGCGGTACATAACATTTTGTTTGGACACACTTTTCAGATATTCAAAATATTCTGTCAAGAGATATCTTCTGGTTAAGTGCGTACCAGCAAAATATTTTCATGTTACGTAAACACAACACTACCCTCAAATTAGAATCAGTATCAGGTAAATATGACTCGCGTAGTCCCTGTATATAGAGGATGTTTGCATCACATGCTTAAAAATGGAGAACGTAGAAGCACATTGCAGAAATGCAGAAAGTAAGGGTACAGTCTCTTCTGTTTTGAAAAATGTAACATCACATTTTGACAAAGATCGACAATATAATATGGAAGAGTGTCCGATCAAATCGAAACAGGACATTCACCTCCCAGTTCATGCTCTGCATACGACTACGTAAGAGATACCCAACTATTCAGTAAGTCATCTTGTCGTGGAGCATACGGTTATCGTTATTATAGGCCCACATCGGTGTATCCCTAAAAACCGTGTAAAACAAGTACATTGAGGTTACGATATTTACTCTTTAATTACAAAGATTCGTCACAATGAAAAATGAAGTTTTCAGGTTCCATAAGGGAAACTGATTAAGCACAACCAGATTAGGGTCGATGTTTTGTGTACAAAACCACCTTCCGAATGACATGGCTCATTCTTATAAGAAAAATGCGGTCAGCCAGCACCCCTGAAATGCTCTTGGATCTGCTGGGTGTCTTTACGCCATCCCTTTTTGATAGGGATTTCACTCAAGTAACATGCAGTACATTCTACAACTAATGATTCAATCTTTATTATATACTTTTTTCGTGATCTCTAAAATAAAACAAGTACAACTGCTATAGCGACATACTCTACTACAAGCAACATAGTGTACTAGTCCGTTGCACGCAATGAAAGTTGAAACTCGGGACATTTAATTTTTTTACCTCCCTTGTACCATTTTTAAATGCGAGAAAACACACATTTCTAAAACCAAGAAAGAACGTGACTTACTTACACTAGCTTGTAACTGCATATTTAAAACCTGCTTGGAGTGCTAAACGTTTAGTCCTGTCAATTCTTTATTTACCATGATAAAAGTAATCGAGCACCACCATTGAAATTTGTCTCGCTTTGAAAACCAATGAAAAATATCAGCTGTCTCTAGTTCAGAATGATTTGTAATACCTCCCCCCCAAAAAAGACTTTCCCTTTGTGGTATATTTATACAGATGAGAAACATCCAAGCGGTTTAAGTTGTTTTTTTTTTTTAAATAAGCTCATAAAAACACTTGCACAGTATTCGCATTTATTAAGTGCAAACACGCGCAGAGAAGTTAAATGAGATTCTTATAACTTGTTACCTGACAGCACACATCGTAATCCACACTGTGGCCACACTCACAGTATTAACGAAATTAAAAATGCGCTTACCTTGCTTATGCTGTAAAATCTTGAAAGGATCCTTATGCGACGTTTATTAACGGCCTTATGAAACTGTCCGATGCTAGAATTTGTTTCTTGAAGAGAAATTAGTCAAATGGTCATGGGAGTTACTTCATTAGTACGCGATGAATAAACCTGTTAAGCAAGGACGTATAGGCGGTCACAGGCAAAACTCCGACAATTTAACTATAGGTATCTTCCCATTTGTTGCGGCTTTTTTTTATCTGTCAACGTGAAACTGTCCTATTCTTGGACGACTTCAGGTCCGCAATTGTAGCCTCTTCCTTCCTGCCAACTAGAGCTCCGTGAATCGAAGATCGATTAGACATTCTGACTTGGCCTGCTGAAGATCAGCGCTCAATTCCTTTAGTCTGGAGATGTTTATATCCTTTATGTACAGTATATCAGGATAAAACGTAATACAATGAATGCTATTCCCACCATTTTTAAACAGCGAAAGCATTAAGAAACCCCGCAAAGAAATATCACTCTTTCATTAATTACAGAACTGAAATTTTAATTTTCCGTAATGTAGTAGGTCTGAATTGATCAGTTAGCGTCTTGCGCCCCCTGGTAGCCAAACATTACATTTTCAAAATGTATTCCAAGGAAAACTGATTCTTCGACATTCAGTATCTGAATGATAGAATATTGAAAGAAGACCATTAAGTTGAGTTCTGATAATGTTTTGAAAATTTTGTCCCTTATTTATTTAAACTGAGAGCTTGATCTAGGCCAAACCCTGATTCCACTTATCTGACAGTAGTCTGATTCTACACTGTAACATCGCATCAATTGGTGAAAGAACAAACAACATGTACTGATGATAATTCTCCTCTTTATACCACTATATATATATTTATTGTTATGAAGATGAACAATATCATAATATATATATCCTTTGTGTGCTTTCATCACTTAAAAGGTCACCTTCACAATTTGCAGTTTTTGGCCAACATCAGTGAAACATCATAGATAGTGAATAGATTGCACTAGTCAAACAATTTAAAAAATCTTGGAGAGAAACAGCATTCTTTATATCCTGTTCTATTTAAGCTCTAATTACCTGAATCTTTTTCTGCCTTAGTCAATCAAGGATCTCCAACTGAAGGCATCTATGAGTCTGATGGACTGGGGCTCCTTAGGAGCAGGGTTTGCAACTCAAGAAACATGTTGTTAAGTTTATCAGTTTTGTAATTAAACTATTAGGAAGTTTTGATTGAGAATGAGAAACATTCTGCCCAAATGGATTAATGAACATGTAACTACAGGCCACTAGTGGTGTCTTGTCAAGGATACATCTTACAAATGGAAATGTAGTACATAGTGTGAATACAGATGTCACACAATCAATTTTAGTTATTAAAAATCACACATGCTAAAGTATTACATAAAATTAAATACAAATATTGAATATATAAAAGATAGTTGCATACAAAGTAGCACATTTTAAGGTGGGAGGGAGGTTGTGTTGTATTGAGCTATTGCACAACAGCCTAGTCGGGGTTAAGTCACTTGGTTTAGTTGTGTCCCTTTGGAGGATGTTATGAGAAGGCGTTATTGAAGAGCTATATATAGTACAGTAACATCCCTGTGTTGTGGTTTTAAAATCCAATATTAAAGTGCATTACATTGTATGGTGTTACAAAATAGCAGGCATCAAATAACGGAGCATTACACAAGCATGTGTATGAGATGAAACTGGTAAAGGTTTATTCCATGCTGAAAGGAAAAGAATTCAGAGACACAACTTTTCAGCTGTGGATTTTTTTTCATAAAGTCAATTGAATAAATCATAAAGAACACCATTTTATAATTTGTGACTACCTCCATGTTTACTTGCCTCCTAGCCTAGGGATGGAACAAATAAACTTTGTTCACAAAAATAATTTAATAATAACTTAAATTCATTTTTTTTTCATAGAGAATAATTCTAAGTAGCAACTTTTTGGCAGACAGATGTTGGTGGTAGTAGCAACTCTACTGTCGGTTCTATTAATTCAGTGATGTGCCTCTTGATGGATTTGATTTAGTTTCTGAACTATTGTGGATCATGTACTTTACATCTGTGTTTGGAGTTGTAGATTTTATGAAGGTCTCTAAGAAACCATTCTAAAATCTGGATGATTAGTTAATACTCATTGGAAATTTAAAGGAAGCCTAAACTTTATACAGTATACCACACCAAATCTTAAAAAGGTTTACCAAAATCAATGCAAATCACACATATGAGATTTGCATCTTAGCTTTGACCATTGACTTGAAGGTGAGGGACTGTATACCAAGGACTGAGTACAGTAGTTTTCCAGGGGATATCATAGAGAGCAGAGCTCACAGCAACAGGTAAGCCTGGCATACCGATAATGACTATCCAGCATTTTAAAAAAGTACAAATCATTCTGTCACTTTAGTACCTACTGTTTAGTATTCAGTATGCTACATTCTTTACTATGCTTTTTTATTTAACTTTGGATTTCTACCACTATCTATGTAAATGATTGGCAGGCAATCAAGTAGGCAGGTAAATAATAATAATGATAATAATAATAATAATAATAATGTCAGGAATATTATAGAATATCTATATAGAACATATAGATGAATAAAATGGGGATTATTAGGATACCATGATTGGTAAAGGCCAATGGGAAATTTGGCTAACATTAATGGGTAACATTAATGACCACAGAGAGTCAGGACCTCAGTTTTACATCTTATCTGAAGGACAGTGCCTTTTTACAGTATAATGTCCCTGTCACTTTGCTGGGTCGTTAGGACCCACACAAACCACAGGGTGAGCGCCTCCTATTGGCCCCAATAACACATCATCCAGCTACAGCCTTAGTTTTTCCCAGGAGGTCTCCCACCCAGGTACTGACCAGACTCACACCTGCTGAGCTTCAGTGGACTGTCAGTTGTGAGTGGATGATATGGATGCTATCTAAAATGTATGTATCATATTCATGAGATATGCAATTTTAAAAGTGTAAATTCTATCGTTTAACCCTAATGTTGCTTTATCCAATACAGGATCATGGGGGAGACTGGCATCTTAGTTTTGGACTGTATTTTTACAGGTATGTCACCATTACAAAATTTTTATGTTAAGTAAGAGCTAAGCGTCACAAAGGAGAAATCATATAGACTTACCGAGACAGAAGGTCCGAAATAAATACTCCATCCATCCATTCTAATCCATTCTAATTTGCTTTATCCGGGGTTTCAGGGGAACCAAAGCCTATCAGGGTGAGCAAGAGCTGCAAAGCACACAGACACAATCACACAAACATAATCACACCAGGACCAATATTCCCAGGAACCAATTCACTTTCCAGTACATCTTTGGACTGTGGGAGGAAACCAGAGCGCCCAGAGAACCCAAGGGACCATGAGGACAACATCCAGACTCCACACAGACAGCCCTCCTGGGCCTACAATTTGAACACAGTTTCCAAGCACTGCGAGGAAACAATGATAACCACTGCACCACCGTGCTGGTCTAAGTAAGTGAATAATGAGATGAAATGGAGACCTGTGGACACACCAGGACTAGAACTAGGGATCCCCACTCCAGATAAAAAACCTTCCTTAACTATTCTAAATAAGGGATAGGCTCAGAGAGTGACTCCCAGTCTGCTCTCTTCAGAGTGCAGGGCTGAGGCCATTAGAGTAGACTAGTGTGTTCTTTCTTTTAAAAATATCACAAGAAATATCTATCCATCATGAGTAAGCTGCTAAGTCTTGGTAAGGGTCATGGGAACCTTAAGCCTATTCCACACCTAAAACAGTGGGCAAGAGTTGGTACTGCTCCCTGGAAAGGATGTCAGTCTATCGCAGGAGACAAAAACACACAGGGACAATTCAGACACTGATTAATCTAGCCAGCATGCCCCTGAGCTCAAAAATAGCCCCAAAATTATAAAAGCACAGTTGCACATCAATAATGGAAGCTATAATGCATAGCTACTTGAAGGCTTTACCAATCTAAATATAAAGCAACTATACAGTACATAAAGCAACCACCACCTGCGAAGGAAACTACTGACTAGTACAGGAGTTGCCACAGAGCTTGTTTTAGCAAATTTGCAGTGTGCAAAGGCCCACCGGACACGAAACCTCATGCCCCACCTCCTTTCAGGTCATGTGAACATCACACTATGGCCCAACATCCTTGTTTGCGGAAGTCGCTGGGTGCCTGACTCATATGACAGTGGGTTTCTTATCTGTCACACTTATCTGTCACATGTCCCAGAGATGTCAAAAGGACACTGTGATGTAGGAATAAGGCAGTGCATCAGTTATCTGAATCAGGAAATCATGTTGTCTCAAGGATCATGTTACTGAGGTGCCATTGAAGAGGCAATATTCAGCTGGATCAACCTCTGAAAAGTGCACAGCACAGCCCACGCAGCCACAGCCCTGATAGGAGATAATGAGAGCTGTCTGAGATGACCCACAATGTAACCACATGCAGCTCACCAACACATTTTGATGAACTGACAACCAGCAAAAATATCACTTGCATTCACACAGATCTGCAGCCTACAAAATGCAGAGGCTCAAACACGAGAGTGCCAACAGTGAGCATGCAAACACTCTGGAGAAGACTCTAGCACAGAAACTGCGTAGACTGCTCCACTGTCCGAACTATGAGCCCACAAGCGTCTGAGTCTGATAACAGGAAAACAGAAAACTCTTATTCTTAGTCAGGGACTGAAAAGACTAGAACTTCTGTGTTTCTATAGATCGAAACTGGCAGCCCCTGCTGTAACACATAATTCTCATTTAGTAAAAATGTTTTTTTTTAACAGTATTATACATAGCATACTGTGGTGTGGTGGCTCTGTGGCTAAGGATATGCATCTGTGGCTGGAAGGTTGCTGGTTTGTATCCTGTTGCCGGCAGGGGAATCCTACTCTGTTGGGCCCCTGAGCAAGGCCCTTAACCCCAACTACTCCAGGGGTGCCATATAAATGACTGACCCTGCGCTCTGACTCCAAGCTTCTTTCCCTGTCTGTGTGTCTCATGGAGAGCAAGTTGGAATATATGAAAGGACAAATTCCTAATACAAGAAATTGTATATGGCCAATAAAGTGATCTTAATCATGGTCCTCAATCTGGGGCCCAGGAAGTCCAGGGGGATCCCTGGAGACTTTGTAGTAGTACAGTAAGTTTCTGGTAGAAGAAACCAGAAATCACTTAAAGATTCTTTTACCCAAGAGTAATAGTGAGTAAAGCCAACATACTTGACTTGTGCTCAACTTTCCTTCATTGAAGGACATGATCAGGTAAAGCTCATGCTGGAGTTGCCTATCAAACACTGTGCTTTGTTTTTTTTTTCTAATTATATATTTTGTTTAAGGGGAGATGAGACTGGTCATTGCAGTAGAAGAATTTCCTGAAGAAAGACCCCATAAGCAGAGAAGTTTAAAAACCTCTATATAACAGACTAACTATAAAGTACACCATTGTTGTAATTTAACAATAAAGCAAATTTTAGTTGCTTGGAGTCAGAAACCCAGAATTTTTCATTTATTTTAATGTAAATATACGATATATCGTCGTCCTTAACAAGAGACTAACGTTCATGCTGAGCAACATGCTCTTGTTTTGGAATCAGCGCAGTGAAACCAGTAGGTTTCAGCGCAGGTTCACGGAGCAGCCCTCCTCTTGCTCTTTTCTCTGCTAGAATGTTGCTTCCCAGAATGCTCCGCGAGGTTTACCACCAAGATGGCTGACGCTATGGATGAATATGAAAAAGAAGCTGGCTGTGTCCCTATTCTTCACCCGGAGGCAAGTGTTCTAGTCGTTGTACATGCTAAAAGTGCAAATGAAAAAAATACTGCGGACGCTCGTGGTTAGAAAGCTACCAGGTTAACTGGGTTAGTGTGCACTGATAGGGGATGCGACCCCCCTGCACAGCGAACACCAGGAACGGGGATGGCAGGCTCCTATTGCATCTGTTTGTACGTTGCCTGGAAATAATTGTTGTAGGAAGGAGTAATCAGATCGGGGATTCTGAAACAAAAGACATCGTTTTCGTGTATTTTGGAAAACCTTTTAATGCGGACATTTTTTTTGTTACATGGGCAGATTTTGGAGAGTGTTTGCTAACAATGCAGTTGAAGCAGCGATTACTCTACTGCTGCAGAACAAGATGCTCTACTGAGTGAAAAGGCAGGAACCTGCACGGCTGAGGGTGGGCCGTTCTGTATCTCGGATGTAATTTTCTCAGAATACAATACAATACACTAGTACACCAGTTTGAGCTTTTGAAGATGCGTATCTTTTTTTAATATATGAGATACGTGCAAGTACTGCTTTTATGGATACCTGAATACTGAGATCATGTTTTCTTTTATTTACAGTGTAGAGAGACAAGGAACGGGCCCACATTTAGTCCAGTGTTTGTCCACTCTATTCTAATTAGTCTTTTAAGGTTGTTATTATTATTTCAAATAATTCAAATATCTGTATAAAGTGATAAGAAATAGGAAGTGTCAGTTTTGGGTCGTCGCACCGTCTGCGTAGTTAAGACATGAACATGCTTGAGTAGATCTAACGTAGATTGAATTTAATGCTATCATACATTATCGTTAAAATTTTAAATCTTTTTTTTTTTCGGGCACAGAACAATTCGCATGTATTTTTATTGAGGGTGATAAGTAGGAGGCAGCTATCAGGTTCATTCATTGTTCAGTATTTGATCAATCTCTCCAACACAGTACCTTCACAGACATCCTAATTATTAACAATAGTAAGATATTGCTTTCAGGTGTACTTTCCAACCTTTACAACACAAACATAATAAAGTGCAGACTTGAACACCTACATTTTTACCATATTCATAATTAGGAGTGTACCTCAAACTTGCTAATTAGGTTTGTTGTTATATATACAGCTCTTGATAGGATCATAGTTTGGCATCCTTTACAAACCTTTTGGCGTATATTGGCAAGACAAGTATACTTGTTGAAATTTGTCCAAGAAATTAAGTCTTCATATTCATATTATTTCAATGCAAAAATAAGTGGTATGCTGCAATTTAGGAGATGAATGCTTTCATATCATAGACCTTTTCTCTGCTCAGTGTTTTTTGTCGTAGTTAACACAGTACTCCTACAAATACTTTTAAAAATGCATTCTGCTACTTTCCCATGCAATTGAAAGTACTATTGTTGGTAAGTGTTGCTACACTTCTGAAGTTATCCTTTCTGTTGCTTTTTAGCACGTGTTTGAAATAATGACCTCATTAGCCAGAGCCCTTACATTTTGACATATTGACATCAGCATAATGATTAAAGGCTGCAATTGTGCAAGCACATAAGGCAAGAATAAAAACATGGCCGCTAAAGTAAAAGGCTTGATCGGTATGTGAATAGAAATTATTATTATCTGATGCCTTTATCCAAAGCAACATTGATTTGCACCCATTTATACAATCTGAGTGAAAGACCTTGCTGAAGTGCCAGCAGCAGTAGTCCACCTGGGATTCGTACCCATTACCTTCCAGTTAGGAGTAAAGAGCCCTAACCACCAGTCCACATTGTTCCTTCTAGGTCAGTTTTAGTGACTGAAAAATTACCTATACTGTCCAAAGCTTTCCCTATGAGCAAGTGGTCTTTTAAGTTTCACAGAAAAGGTTTGTTCTCTGAAATTATAAGTCAGATTTTTTTTCTTAAGAGAACTGTTGTGCACTAGTTTCATGACACTAATGTCTTTACACACTGATGTAGGCTAATCCTGATTCTTGTGTTGGATAGATACATTTCACAACAAGGTATACATCGTGGTAGAACTTGTTTACATTGTAAGAAAAGCAGTATTTTTTGTAGAACAAATATAGTTTGATTACTTCATGTACTTCTTAATGTTTCATAGATGCTCAATAATTCAGTGTTTTGCTCACTTACAGAGTTTTCTATTGACAAATGAGAGAGCAGTGTACAGAGAGACTTTTTTAGTTAATATGAAGATGCATCAATTTTTACTTTCTATGAAACAAGCTGTAACATGTAACATTTAACCACGTAAAGTTGCTGAGCATAAGAACTGTTACACGAGAAGCCATAAGGTCTGTTTGGTAGATAGTATACTATTGATCCAAAGATTTCATCCAGCTACTTTTTCGAAGAAAGCTAGGGTATCAGCTTCAGCAACACGGCAGGGTCACTTGTTCACTCCTTTGGGTAAAGAATTGACTTCTGTTCTCAGTTTTAGGCACGTCCACATAATTTCCATTTGTGTCCTTTGCTTTGTGTCTTTATGATTTATTTAACATATTGTAGCAGTATGGTATACACAAGTCACAGTAGCAAAGGAGCAAGTAAAGGTTTTGCTTTCAGCAGGGGATAGATAAGAAACACAATGCTATCACCTGAAGAAGGCTCCACAGCCGAAACATTGTTTATTCTCTTCTCTTTTCAGCATGGAATAAACCTTTACATGTTCCTTTGCAGCCTACTCATGCTGATGCAGCTACCTACTTGAACTTCTTCATAGTACCAAATGCCCTTATGTTATGTCACAATACATAAAATGTCCTTGGTGGACTTCTTTCCACACTGCATGGTAGTTGATACACCTTCTGGAAAGAAGAAACCACTAAAAAGGAATGCAATAACAGCAGCTTTAAATCATTGTTTCATTAGTTATTTGAGATATTTAATTCTAATGGGGCTGCAACATTCCCATAATTCGTAATGTGGACATTTTTTGACATGCATCAAAGCAAGCAAACATTAGAATTGCACTTCATAGCAAACCAGTTGCACATATACCTTGTATTTGAGTTGTTTTTTTCTCGTCGGGTCAACTAAATGGCTAACAGGATGGTATTTTCTCCTTTTCTGTAGTTGTTGTCTTTAAGATGTGAATTTATTAAGCATAGGAAACAAACTAACAAACTGCAGCTGTCCGCTCTAACCTTCTCATGAAATTTACAGTAGGTACATTCAGAGAAGCCTAATATAGAACTGCCCTATTTGATCTGTTGCAGAATTCTGAAGCAGTAGTGAAACACCCAGTCTGGGAGTCATATTGTCATTTTTTTCTTAAAGAAAATAAGAGCTTTTTGTTTCAAAGAACTCTTGTAGAAGCCTAACATGGCAAGTGCACAGTGAAGTGGGAGACATCCTGCAGTTTACAATCACACGAATAAAGAAGATGCATGAAGCTAATATTTGCTGCTGACAGAGCAAATCTAATTTATACCCTGTGGTGTGTGCGCCAAATGTCATCTGGTATAAAAGCAACAACAGTTCACATGCAGAATCTGGAAGAAAGACACAGAAAATAACTTCATACTCAACACCTCTTAACTTGTGCTTTGGTGAAAATGGGGAATTAATGTTATCAGTTATGTATAATTTATTACCCTCTCATTGCTGCCCATCTGGCCCATGTGAGTGTTTGTACCACATTGCTACAGGAAATACATTCTGAAATTCACTGCCCACACAAACTCCATTCTTTGCCCCATTGTAGTGTAGTGCAGCTATAAAGCTATAGCTGTAGTAGTGCAGCTGCATATGTAGAGAATGAGAGGTTATTTAGAGATGCACGTGCTATATTTTAAATGATTTCCAGTATATTATAATGATCATTTTTAATGATTCCAAAGTAGACTGGTTGTTAATGATGTTCACAGAGTTGTGTGTAAGTTGTCAACTAAAGTTGGATTTCTCTCTCAAAGTATTCTGTGAATGAATGACATGACACCAAAACAAAAGACAGTATGTATCAGTAATGTCTGTGATACCAGTATCTTTGTGAAACATAGATGTCTGTGCCTTTAAATTTTCAAACATGACATTCTTAATTTTTCCACAGTATGGTAATGATTGACTACTCTTTAAAAATAGCATCATAGGTAGGCTGCTGTGGTTAGATGTAGTGTGAATCTTTTCAGTTGTAGCACGTCTTTCCTGTAAGGTTAGTTTTGAAATGCTTTGAGTAACCAGATTATATTTCTGATTACTGATAAGAACACAGAATATTTTCTCGTGTGTCAAAACTCACATTCAGCCATCGAGACATATTTACAATTTGTTGCTTATGGTAATGTATCATTCCACCTGTTCCTCAAAAGGCGATAATTGATTAACTTTTGTATTGGTGTTTTCTTTAAAAAAAAACAGACATACTTTGGCAAGGCAGCTGTAACTATGAATCCTTTTCTGAATGTGTGGTCGGGATTCTAATATAGAAACTGAAAATGTTCTCTTCTGGTCTGAATGGCATTTCCAAGCTGCAGAGAAACCATCTCGGTATTAAATGTAAATCTAAAAAAAACAGAAACAACTGCCCCTGCAGTCGTGCCTCTGGCTAGCTAGGAAGGTGAGAGAAAGAAACAAACAATGTCAAATCTGAAAATGATTCAGATAAAGGTCTTTTGCCCTTTTTGCTTTGACACATCTTAATTCTGTAATTCACCTGAAGATGTTTTGTAAGTTTTTTTGTAAGGAGCATGGCATTTCTGAGGTCGTGGTGAGCTGTACTAAATTTTAATTGCAGAGTTAAGGTTTTCAAGTGTAACTTGCTTTTTATTAATATATTAAGCCTAATATTTTTATTTCACTTTACATTTTAAATCTTATTTATAAATCAGAGCTGTACACCTGTAGTAGTGAGTTACTTATATATTATATTGAGCTTTATACACACACTGTATTTATTAATCAAAATATTAGGAATCGTAAGAACAGCTTGAATTACAATTGGCGTTTCTCGAAAAGAGTAGGGGTGTAACCCCAGCATCCTGGCCAAATTTCCCATTGGCCCTTACCAATCATGGCCTCTATGAATTGGCTTCATCACTCTGCTCTCCTCCCCACTGATAGCTGATGTGTGGTGAGTGTTCTGGCGCACTATGGCTGCTGTTGCATCATCCAGGTGGATGCTGTACATTGGTGGTGGTGGAGGGGATCCCCATTACCTGTAAAGCGCTTTGAGTGGAGTGTCCAAAAAAAGCGCTATATAAGTGTAAGCAATTATTATTATTATTATTATTATTATTATTATTATTATTATTCACTTAATGTTGAGATGTTTTACAATCCATTACATTCTTTTGAGGTTGCAATGTGGCTGATTGTGCCAAAAGGCTAAAGTGTATGTTCAGCCATATTTCAGCAGGAGTGAGGTGTGGCGATTGCTCTGGCCAGGAAGGTGATGGAAGTCTGGTTCATGTTCCTCAAACCAATCCACCAGACATTGCCAGTCAACGAGGGAGTCTTGAAGGAGGGTGCCTAATTTTTTGGCCCAATAGAGGTCCATAATAGAATCGGTATATCAATCACAAAACCCCCTCTCAGATTTGAAAGAAGAAAATTGTACACAAATACAGAGCCTTCAAAAAGTATCAGGCTAGCACAGCAAAGTGTTAGTTTGACCATTTATATTTATCATAACTGCATTAATTTAAATGATAAGCACAAAATAATGTTATTTTATGTAATCCTTTTACACAATTATTATGCTGTATAATATTATATATATATAAAATATATTAGTGCAAACACATTTTAGTTAGTTATATCATCAATAAAGACAAGGGAGCCATTTGCAGAGGTGGCCATGCATGAGGTTCCCTCCACCACGCTTCACAGGTGAGGTGGTTTTCTTTGCACTGTCTGCAGTTCCTTTCTTTGTCCACCTTTTAACCTTTTATCACTTTGGTAGGCATTTTTCTTAGTCTCATCTGTCCACAAAACACTTAAGAGTTGGTAAGTAAAGCAATCGTGTTTGCTGCGTGTATATATAGACCTCTGTCGTGAATGTTTTTTGCTTTGTTGCATTCGGTTATTTTACTTTTTTGTTTATACTTATAACTTGAATATTTATTGGCATTACAGGTTTCTGTGTTGCACAGTTATCTAGGAACGTAAAAACCACAGATGTTCTATACTGATTTTTCTAGGATATAAGAAGTATCATGTTGAAGAGTTAAACGTTTTTGCGCAGTCTAACATTACGTTAGCTCAGACACAGGTGTAAGTTATAAAGTTTGTGCTTGAATGGGAATAGCTTTCTGTAATACAGCTAAAACATTACCTGCACTCACCTAATGACAGTCATAAATAAAATGAGTATGAAAATGTCATTGTTTCAGGTGCTGCCATCTGACTTTGATAGGAAAGAAAAATGGGGCTTCAGACATAGAGGTAAAAAAAGGTACTGTATTCTGCAGTGTAGTCTGCAGTTGCTGCCTTAATTAGAACGTTTCATGGATGAGGATGATGAACAACTTGTTAACAAGAAAGTCGGAAGGCTCTGCAGGTGAACCAGGGGATATAGCCCTAGATCTGCACCGTCACATCTTTCACAGTCTGTGGCTCAGTTAGGTACCATATTGTTCCAAAACAGTGCCAGCATTCAGTAGCTACAGTCACGCAACACCCTGACTGGTGGTTAGAAGTTAAATATGTGTCCCATTGATTTAGAATGGAAAGAACAGCTGTTGGAGCAAGATGAGAAATTGTTTGAGTGGAATCCCATTGTTAGGACTTGTAATAATGTGTGAGTTTTTCATTTGGTGCATTCCAAGCATCTTTCCAGTTTTATAAAGTGGACCAGAATTCCAAGGTTTATAAAAAGAGTACAATAAGTCAAATACCAAAACACAGCTTTTGTTTTATTTTGCAGTCCACTTAACGCTTTCAGGAACACTAAAAATAAAATTGAAAGACACTTAAGTAGTTACCAGAGGTAATTAATTAGTCAGCTGATACATCCGTACCTCCACAATCTGTATAGCTTTTTTTGCATTTCTCCTCCTAAACAAGTACTTTTTGCCAGTCATTGTTATTTTACCAATTCAGTGGGTGATTTATTTAGCAATTATAGATAATTTGGAGAAGAATCTAAATACCCCTTGATTGGACATATTACTTAATTGATAATAATAATAATTGCTTACACGTATATAGCGCTTTTCTGGACACTCCACTCAAAGCGCTTTACAGGTAATGGGGACTCCCTTCCACCACCACCAATGTACAGCATCCACCTGGATGATGCGACGGCAGCCATAGTGCGCCAGAATGCTCACCACACATCAGCTATCAGTGGGGAGGAGAGCAGAGTAATGTCGCCAATTCATAGAGGCTACAAATAATATAAGGGGGATTAATAATAATAAGGGGGATTATTAGGAGGCCATGATTGATAAAGGCCAATGGGAAATTTGGCCAGGACGCCGGGGTTACACCCCTACTCTTTTCGATAAACGCTCTGGGATTTTTAATGACCACAGAGAGTCAGGACCTCGGTTTTACGTCTCATCCAAAGGACGGCGCTTGTTTACAGTACAGTGTCCCCATCACTATACTGGGGCATTAGGACCCACATGGACCTCAGGGTGAGCGCCCCCTGCTGGCCCCACTAACATCTCTTCCGGCAGCAACCTTAGTTTTTCCCCAGGAGGTCTCTCATCCAGGTACTGACCAGGCTCACACCTGCTTAGCTTCAGTGGGTTGCCAGTTGTGAGTTGCAGGGTGATATGGCTGCTGGCAATGATCAGTATCGTAAACCTTTTCCCAGTCTTTAAAACAAGTATTTTTGGGATGCCTTATAAGACTAACTGGACTGGAGATGGTTGACAGAAAGAGCTAAATAACTGGCTGTTGCAAGGAAAGAGGAGAGGAGAGTATTTGAACGGAATACGGTTTTCACTTGGTGCCAGTAAGCACTGCAGGGAAGGTTATTTATGATGTCTGCCTTCTTTCACTTAGAATGCATAATTTAAAAATTTGTCCGAAACCTGAAACTAATTCTGGTTGACACTTCTCTTCCTCATATGTGGTAGAAAACATAGCAAGTGTTATCCTGTGCCCACATATTTTGCATGTGGTTTTTATGCTACAGTATCAAATTACCTTCAGACCTATAATCTGTTTTTGTAAGTATCAGGGAATACTTGAAGAATCAATAAAAGGGAAGGTCTTCTTGAAAATAAAAGAATAGGATCTGCTGTTGGACTATTCAATTGCAGATTTAGCAATGAATATGTAATTAGTTAAATGTCGGGCTTTTCTTAGTGTTTGAGAAATGTAGCCGGTTTCATGTCACTAATTATTTTTACTCTAGCTCTTTTCCAAACTTCCGTTTTCTTCTGCTTTTCCTTCATACTCTGAGTTAGATTCACCAGAGTCAGCCCTAGATTTTATTTTTATTTTCTCCTCTATATTACATTGCTGTGTTAAGAGAGTGTTACGATTTTCACTTCCTAACATGACTTCCTTTTTTGCTTTGAGAGATTTTGGAAGGTTTACAGTTTTTACAGAACCATAAAAAGGTTCAGAAATTCCACAGAACGCAAATACAGTTCTGTGGTCTTTTCTGTTTTCAGAAGTTAATACCTTCTTACTGACTTGGAAATGTAACCAGTTTCATGTCACTATTTTTATTTACTGTAGCATTTTTCTAGGCTTCCATTTTCTCCTGTTTCTCCTTGATAATTCTGGGTTAGATTTATTAAAATAACCTCAGAAAATAAGTTGACAGTGTTTACCTAGATTCACACAATGCCTCAGCTATGTTATTATCAAGATGCAGTTTTCATGTAATCTTTTCTACAGTATCTTTCCTGTGTTTCAGTTCATTTGACATATGTACAGCTGTGTTTCTTAGGCCTGAATGCATTTTTACAGTATCCCTAGAATTGCTTTGGAGGTTTATACAGTACAGTTTAACCCCTTTTTCACTTAGGAGTTTGTAGTTTGTAGTGGTTTACAGCAGACAGATCGGTGGTTCTGTCCTAACTGGTACAGGTCATCACCATTTCTGATTAAAGAAATAAATTTGGTCATTTAATGCTACTCACATATAGTAGCATATGTAGTCTGACCACAAACTGCAGTTTTAGGTGTAACTCCAAATCCCTGTCCTATGTGGCAGAGAGGACAACCAGACTTGTTCCACAAAGACAACTGACCCCTGACATGGGAGATTAAAATGCTTTTAGAAACCCAAGTGAATCCTGTCATCATAACATAATTGAACCTTACGAGCTCTGTTACACCCTCCACAGCAAACTCATTTACTGCTGATACGTTTACATCTAAATCATGATCCCAGAAGCGTGATATTTTAGACTCTGGGTTTGAACCTGTTAGGTGTTTGGACAAGTGTTTGGCCCACACAGCCCAAATACTGTAAGTGGATAAGACCCTCTTGAACAAGAATGGTTGTCTGACACAGGGCAGTTGAATGCTCTGAGAACATATCACGACACTTGGCATCACAGGGAAGTGATATCATTATATCAGGCCTGTTGTACACTGTGATTCCTGTAACACTCAATGCAAGGTGTTACACTAGGCAGGAATGGACCTATGTCAGGAGCTGAACAAAGACCCATGTTTACATTCCACCTTTGCCTCAACCTGAAGAAATTCGCTCCAAAGATTAGAACATAATGAACCTGTTATTCCTGTGCTAGGGAAGTCTTGGCTTGCCAGCAGGAAGTTAATTGTCTTCACGCCAAGTGACGCTAAATTAATAGGAATGTATCTGCTTTCGAGCCCTGTACATTTCTGCAATGTATTGGTTTCTTTCTACAAGTGAAAAGAAATATTATATGAATGGTTGCATTCAGGTTAAGAAGTAAATCTTCTGTTATTTTGCCAGATTTCTGGAAGCATAAGGTTAGTTTTTAATCTTTTTACTTTTTCTTGAATGTTTCTGTATTAGTGTGGGACGTTTTAGGCTGTGCTGACTTTTAACAATTGTCTTGGTTTAAACTGAGTTTCTGTCACCCTTAAAATGACAATTCTAGTTCCAATTCTTCCTTTTACTAAGAGCTTTTTCAATAGCTGAGCAAGTTAGTAGAACTGTTTCGGGTGACAGTGTTGCTCCATAATCCCCAGCATGATCTGAATCAGTTTTTTTAATCCTGCTTCACCACTGTCTGCTCTCTCTGCCTTTTGTAATAGTTTTAGAACAGTTGATCTTATCCACAATTATTTTTACATTAGTAACAGAGAATAACATGTCTCTACCTACAAAGAAAATAATAATTACTTTTTGAGGTACCCTATCATTATTACTCTTATTATTGTTTCGTGGTCTAATCAACAATATTCAGTTTGACAGAGTACCCTTTAAAATGCTTGAGTTATGTTTATTTCAGTTTAAAGGGCATTAAAAATAAACCCACCTATATATAAGGTTAATGTGAATTGACTAAAAACTGTGAATTGAAGTTTATTTTAAATTTTGACTTATTTCAAACTGTTATTTTATAAAAGGTATAAAATAACAGTACAGGACTGTTTACTACCTGTATGTTGAGTGGTAGGTCATTTGGAATGGTAGCCTTTCAGTCAATCATACTCATCTGGGTCTGTTTTAGTCATGTATCCTGTACTGATATCAATGACAACCCTCATTGCACCCACTTATCAATTTTCTCACCACTTTATCCACTTTTATTAACCACTACATTCTGTTTTGGACACTTTTGCCAGACTGGAGGGGCTCTTATCTAACGTTTAAATTACATTTATCTGGTGAGGAACAGCTTTTTGTTTCTTTTTTCTTTCAAAAACCCACCCGTTGTTTGGACTCTGTGTTAAGGATTGTCATAAATTGTGCAGTTCTGGCTGATAAGCCTTTGAGAAGATGTAATTGTCATCTTGCTTTGTGATGTTTGGTTTCATTTAAGTGTTTAATAATGTAATTATCCAAGTGCTTGACTACATAAACAAGACCAAATCATTAAGACTCAACGTCTGAGAATACACACTTTTTACTCCAAACATGCAGTTTTCATTTGTTGGAAAAGAAGTTCTATTTCATTTGTTTGAAGAATACAACATGTTTGGTTGCTCTCTTAGCTGCTAAAGTATGTGCCACCACTTACTGAATTAAAAGGTTCCATTTTTACATACAGACATCATTAAGTTTCTGTTAAATAAACGTGTTTTATTTAATAAATAATGAAACAATATATTTGGATGCGTCCATCATTCAGGTTATCTTCATTAAATATTGGAGTTCAGATAAACGATTTGTAAAAGATAATTTAAGACTTAACAAAGATGAGGGGTTCACATACTTTCAAGCAGCACTGTGGATTCTTATGTCTTTTATCATATTAGTTTGTGGAGTTTAAATAGTATGTTTTAAATCATGTTGATGAACACTGGGATTTGTGTAATGTGTCCAAAAAACATAGTTTGTTCTTCAGATATACAGAGACTGTATTGATTTTTGTATAACAATGTTTTTCTTCACTTTAGGTGTAATTCTTCTTCGTGTTACTATTCAGTGAAGAGATTTGAGTAGTCGTAGATCTTTCAAGTTATTAAATGTGAGATTATGTTGCTGTGTATCTTTTCTTTTTTAATATTTAACATTTAACGTTAATATTTAATATAACATAATCCATGATAACGTATCCAAAATTGAATGTACTAGTATGTTGTTCTTTAACTGCAGAAAAATGTATCCAAGAACTATTGTACAACTAAGTACAATAAGATATAGGGTTCTGCAGCTAGATATTAGTTCTGCATTTATAAAAGTATCAGTGTTTTGGAAGTATCAATGTTTTTCCATGCTTGCTTTAAAAGTGGTTTTATTTCCCAAATGCTTGTTAATAATTCATGCTTGTGCACTGGAACATTTGAATGTTCAGGTCAAATTGCTTTATGTAAAAAATAGGAGTACACCTTTATCGTGCTATAACCGATACTGCACTAAAACTATTCATTTCATAAAAGAGCAGTACTGTTTTAAACTTCAAATTGAAGTATTGTTTTTGAAGTACTATTTAGTGAATATTTAATCATTTTGGATAGACTTGTTTTGTAAAGCTCCTTTCAGGACATGGCTTTCAGACCTTGCTATGAGAATTATATAATAAGGAAAACTAGAGCCTACTTCAAGGTCTCATGGACTATAGCTGTAGATTGTATCCATTGTCATACCTTGTTTAATGTCCTTGCTGGACATTTTGAAGTACCTGCCAAGGATTTTTATTGTACTATGTCTTTTGTATAATCATATGCCTAAGAGCGTCTTTTATTTTATTCCATTTACCAAATAATATTTACCCAACAAAAATCTTAATACTGTATTGATAGTCATTTCTTCTAGCTGTGTTGTTGAAACAATGATAAATGGTTATTACTTTGTGGTTTCTGAATTATTTTTGTAAAATTAAATGAGAGTGTAAAGCTAGACACCTTCATCCCTATTTTCATTTATTATAGGTTTAATATAGATATGCCAAGTTCCGTTAAATATCTTATGACAGCAAAAGTCATAAGATGTAATAGTAATACATGATCCAGCCTTTTGAACTTTTGGATTTCTATGCATATTACAAGTGTTTGCCTATTAGCAACTGATTCATCCCTAAAAAAAGAACCCTCAGCTCAGAGAAGTTAGAAATTAATGAAAACAAAGGACTCTCAAAAAAGTGAAATTGCCCATTATATACAGTTTTTTTTATATTCCAACCATGAAGTCACTTTTAAAAACTAAAATTTCTCAAAAAAAGATTTAGCAGAGTTGTAGCATGGGTACGCATCTGGATTTGTGCTGTTTATCCCAAAATCACACTCATTTGGATTTTCTTTCCTCTAGTTTTTTTTTAAATTGCCAGTAATCTGTTGTTTAGAGAGACAAGAGAGAAAAAAAAAATCTAGATTGTGTAATGTAAAAATCCTGACATATAATCCTTTTTCTGATGGAGTTAAGTGACCCTTTGACAGTGTAATGCTTGAATACTATGTTTTCAGAGAATGTTTTTAAATATTAATCTACTAGGATCTATTCCTATTACCGGATGCCGCAGAACCAGAACTACTGTAGATAAACTGTGATTTCCATTAATTTAAGGTCTTTCAGGGTTTTACTTTGTTCAAAATAAGGCTTTTGTGAATTCTTTTGAATGGGAGTTTAAACCATTTTTGCAACTGCTTTTTCATTAAAAGTGTTCTTAGAGTTTGGGGTGTCAGGATTTCCCGCAGGAAAAAGCTTAGGCCGGGTGGTAACTTCCATCCCTGCCTCCTACCTATCTAATGTCTAGATTATTGTACCAGTTTGCAAACTAGCTATGTTTTTATTGTAATTAAACGGTGTTATCCTGAACAAGATATTATTTGACCACAACGACTAGTTTGATTGCGTAGGACTCATCAAAGATGTTGGCTGCCCATGATGCTACCCGAGGAAGACCGTTGTGCTTGAAATTGTTTATTTTGTGCTTATTGAGGCAGTTAATCTTTTTTCATTTTGAAAATTGTGGTGAGTGATGAATGGATGCAGTATTTGACCAGACGATACAGTTGCAATTTTTTTTCTTTGTCAATTACTAACATACAGTAGCTCTCAAGGGTCCAAAACCATAATGTGGGAAATTTTTCATAGAAAATTGTGATTGCATACTATTTATATTGATGGTTTCTTTTATTCTCATACACAAAAACATTGGTTAATTAACAGAATCAAGACTCTTTTCAACAATTTCCCAATTTTACATTCATTACTTCATTTTTTTTTAATCAATCAAGACTTCATGCTAATGTGTGTAATGCATAATGATCACATGTTTTCCTAAGACCCAGCAAGAAGGGAGACAAATGCTTAATTTACTATATATTGTGTCTTTTTCCTCCCAGGAAATCAAGCCCCAGAGTCATTATAACCATGGCTACAACGAGTCGCTCGGGCGAAAGAGCCACATTGATGATTACAGCACATGGGACATTGTCAAGGCCACACAGTGAGTAATTACTTCTGTTTCATCTTTTATACTGTACCTTTCTTTTCCTCTGTGCATAACTCTCATAATTAGATTATCCTGGTCATTTTAAAGTTATTTTACAGCAGTATGTTTTTGTTAGGTCTGTGTCTGTGTGTGCCCTGTGACAGCCATGCTGGGATAGACTCTGGCTCCCCTGATACTCTGTATTGGATAAATCAGTTAGCAAATAGATGGATGTATTTGTTAGAAGGCAAAATAGTATTCCAATGCTAACTGCCACTAACTTCAGATCACCAGCCTTTAACAACCGCAGTCTATTGCAGTCTACCCAAAGCCTTTTTGCTTTTTCCTGAAATCCTCTGAACATCCATTATTTTCTGTTCTTGCAGATTTCTGTGGTTGCTTAACTTTTGTCAGTGTTTCGAGTGCCGCTTTCAAAAGATATGTTCTCTGAAACCAAGCAGAACTTTGTTTCTGTACTGTTTAAACCGTATGTGATTCAAGAAGAATCACATTTATTTAAAATTTTGGTTCAAGTTAGGTTAGTGATACTTGTTGGTAAAAGGCATTAACTCAGACCAATGTATTTTGAGTACAGACATCCAATTTATTAACTTCAAAATTAGTAGTATTCTGGGGGTTTACGACTTTACTTGACAGCACCAATCTGATGATTTCCAGTGATATCTCCATTATATATGTGCTACTTAAAAGGGTAAGCCTCACCTTCATACCTAATATCCAAGGTCCTGTGTATAAGGTTAATAGCAAAGCTATAGCATCCAGAGTGCAATAGGTCAGTCCTGTAAGATACACCAGGTTGGTGTTGGTGTTCTCCAGTCTCTGCTACTCAAGAACTAGACATTCAGATGCATAAAACAACTGTTTAGGGTGGGGATACTATACCTGCAATCCCTCCAGTCTGCTCTACTGCAGTGCTTTGATGCAACCAGCTCCTAAATTGCTATATTATAGTAAGGTGTATAGAGTAAAATGTGATACATTTTGAAATGTGGCACCCTGGCTTGTGCTGAAGCCACATTACCGATAGTCATCATTGCTTCTTTATTTTTTGCATTGTAGAGTAAAATGTAGTGTTCTTACATTTAGAAATATTGTAATGGCATATAATACTAATAGTGAAAACAGTAATGGATGAATCCATTTTGATTGTTCAAAGCTATTTGAGATCAATACCAAGTAGAAGTTCTGAAAGCACATGTGTAATGGATCCTATAATATACAGCACTGCTATTACTATAACATATGTTACTACAACATAAGCAAGTAAAATAGTTTTGAACTAGAGATTAATAGAGATCTAGAAAATCATTTTGAATTAGAGATTAATATGAAGCAAATGTCTTAAAAAAACATAGTGAGATACTTCAATAATGAAGTGGCTAGGATGATAGGACAAATAAACTACTTTCTCTAGGTTTGTAACTTTTTTGTAAACATTAATTTAAACTGGGAAAATACTTGAAAGGAAGAGGATACTTGAATCCTAGCAGCAAAGCCCAGCACCAAAAGGTACATTCAAAGTTGTTTCTGATGAAGTTTATATAAACAAAACAGTAATGATGAATACATGTAAATTTAAAATTGCAGAGTTTGAGAAAAATGTACATGCTCCAAACTGAAATAAAAAGGCATTTGGAAGATTATCCATATTTGTGCTCAACAGCGCAAAACACTGAACAGATCTTTGCTCAGAATTGTCTTAACAGGATTTATCACATTATGCAAAAGATGCCATAATTGTACATCACTGCACAAAGATGAAATGCAGTGGAATGAAGATTTAGAAATGAAGTATTTCATCAAACATTACTTAGTTTTTATAAGTTTATAATCTTATGAAGCCCACGTTGAGGCCATCATGGATTATTATAGTTTATCAGGACTCTTTTTTTCAGTAATGTTTTTTTTTTACTAATGGTGTGCATTAATACTGTGCTCATTCACATAATGATGTTTTCCTCATGCTTGTGGAATGTTTTATGCTTTCATTATGGTTGTCCAGATTATTACGTGGAGATCAAAGGGCAAAGGGAACTGAGGTTATTCATAGACTTTGCATAGGTATGAGCAATCAGATTGTCCACTACTGGATTAATGTTATTTAGCACCAGTCAGTGCAGTTTCACACTCTTGCCAAATAGCAGGTGAGTTTAATTTGCTAACATTGCAATATAATTAATGTAAGCTTGTCAGCCCTCGACTTAATCAGACAAAGTGTGTTGAAAGAGCTGTATCGTAATGCATAAATAATGCATGTTTAGCTTTTAATTAAGGAATGAGCAGAGACGGCAGCGATACATCCTGCCTTGCCTGTAGGCTGTCCTGCCAGTGTGGGATGTTTGTGTGCAGACACTCACAGCTGGTGCGGTCTCTTCCAGGTATGGGATTTTTGAGCGCTGCCGAGAGCTAGTGGAAGCTGGATATGACGTCAGGCAGCCAGACAAAGAAAACGTCACTCTTCTTCACTGGGCAGCCATCAATAACAGAATAGATCTTGTAAAGTAAGTGATGAAGAACATGTCATTACAAGTCGAGTGCCTTTTTTCAGATGTAACTTGTCAAGATTTTACAAAAATGTGGATACTAGGCAAGAAAAAATATTCATGAATCTTTTTTTTTGCTGAGAAGGTTGTGCAATATTTCCTTTTTAGTGCTTGTGTCTTTAGCCTTATCATGTGTTGTGGAAGACTATTTACTATTAACACTGTTTTTCTTTGGTTTTCACTAGAGAAGTTAGAAAAAAGCGCTAATGTTTGCGTCACAAGTGTAATCTTATTTCTGAAGACCATATACACTTTTTCAGTGCTTAAACGTTTTATAATTCCTTTATAATCTTTGCAGCACTGCAAAAAAAAGCCCCTTTCAAATTTGAGTTTTATTTTAAAATTAACAGTTGTTTTTTGTAATAGTGACTGCCAGGATTATACAAGAGGCACATCCCTCACTTGGGTCACTGTGAGTCTACAAGTGCCTCAGAACTAGAAGTGTGTGTTTTGCTGGGAGATGAGAGCAGTTTGGCCATGTCATACCAATACTGCCCCCAGTGGCACTGAGCTGGTTTTGTGCCTATGATTGGGGAAACCAAGTCATCTAGAATTTGGGCTCAAACGCACAATGTCTGTTTCCCATTGCCTGTTAATGTCAATTTCCAGCAGTTTAATGCCCCATATAATCCTAATGTTAACCTCCTGCGGTTCCCCCCCCCTCCATTACAGTCACTGATGTAATGTTGCTTTGCGTGTTAAAGGTATTGGCAGGACTCTGATTAAAAATGATTGTTCATACAGATATTACATATCAAAGGGTGCCATCGTGGATCAGCTTGGAGGAGATCTCAATTCAACACCGCTTCACTGGGCTACAAGGTACAGTCAAGCTTCCACATGATTTGGACAGGGGGCTTATATTATTTGTATCAAATTTCACCTTGGCTATTGATAAGTTATTGATCAAATACTGGTTCATTGTGCAAGTCTGACCGCAAATTTTGTCTGAACACTCTTTATTTTTAGTTAAATCCTTACATCCTTGTAAAACCAGCATCATGTATTAATAGTGTTGCTGTGCCCCAATTTAGAAACATGCTTTATAAATTAAAAAAATCTGCCTTCAAAGTGCGGTACAATATAGACATTGTGTAGCCTTTATATTTTAGAAAGACCCTTATCTCTTTAATGACAGAGTGCACTACAAGTCTGCTGTCTACACATACATGTTTTACAAATTTAACACATGCAAGCATTATATCAATAAAATCTGTAGTCTTTAGTTTAAAACAGGTAATGGCAGTTAGCAGTTCGCGGCAGTACCGGTTCTTCGTATGAGAGGTTTCAGGTGTGGAGGGCAAGTCAGGCGATGCTCACACTTGTGTTCTTTCCAGACAGGGACACCTGTCCATGGTGGTGCAGCTGCTGAAGTATGGAGCTGACCCGTCCCTCATCGACGGGGAAGGCTGCAGCTGCATTCACCTGGCCGCTCAGTTTGGGCACACTTCCATTGTTGCGTATTTCATTGCCAAGGGCCAGGTAAGTGCAGGCATAATCACCAGTGGTGGTGAATCCTTGCATGTTTACTGTGAGAAATTAATGAGCTTCATGTGGCTGAAAATAAGCCATTTGTTAGAGAAACCTAATAAAGGGCCTTTACAGATGAGAGTTCCTCACTGCATTTTTCAAAGCACTTAGTATACATTCATGATTTTATTTTGTGCTACGTGATTATATGTATTGAAATGCATCTACAATTATGATGTATAATCCAGAGAGAGTTTATTCAAATTGTATCATTTTCTGCAGTTTTCCTGAGTGATATATCAAAATGTTACGTGCATTTTAAACACTTGATCAGAAACGAGCCTCTCGCTTTCTCACTACACACAGAGTGAGGAAAGAGAGAGTATTTACAGGAGTTTTCCATGTTTTTCTGCTTAACCATCCCTCCTATACCCATCCTGATAATTTATTCACCTGCTCAGTCATGTGTGTTATATGTAGAGCTATATATTGTTTGCAGGGAAGGCTTGGGAGATGGAACTGATATCAGAGTCTTTATTTTTTTCTGTGTTTTTTCTGTTGCGCAGGGGTCAGTTATTGATCAGTATGCTGCACCATATTAACTCAAATAAAAGTGGGGGTTTCTTTTCTTGGTGCAATTTGCAGCCAAAATCACAAAAATGAACATGTATCACAACTAATGACATTAGTAGTACTTTTGAACCCACGGCAGATAAAGATAAACCTTTATCTTTACACAACTCAAGCACACATTTTAAAATATGTGTTGAATAATAAGTGTAGCGAAAGACTGAAGGTGTGTTGAGGTGTGTTTAAATTCAGTTTAGGAGGCTGCTGTAGCTATTTTATGGTACATCACCAGATGGCGCCATACTTCATGTATTCATATAGTAGAATGAAATTCCTTGTGAAAGCCCAGTTCTGAATAAAATGTAATTTCCTTCTCAGCCCTGCTGACCACAGTTGTTCTTTTTTTTTTCAAAGGATGTGGACATGATGGATCAGAACGGTATGACACCATTGATGTGGGCAGCCTACAGGACACACAGGTGAGCTAATTTATCTGTCAGTCTTATTCTCCTTTCAAATAAATTAAAGGGCATTTATTCACACCAAAAGGAAGTACTCACTAAAGAGTGATTGAAGGCATGCTGTGTACTTTTGAGAGCATTTTTGCAGTATTTCTTTTTTGGAACTTTAATTCATTACAGAGCCTTAGCCTAATAGAGACTGCTGCAACAGCCGCAAGACAACTCGCAAGATAATGTCGGGAAGCAATTAGCTGGCTTCTTTTAATTTAAGTGGAAATGTTCTTTTAGGGCAGAACATGTCAATGTGACCTAGAAAAATCTTATTCGTTAACAAACCTAAACAGTACCAGAAAGACTGATCACTGCAGCAATTTTACAAACCGGAATTGAACATTGTGGGTTAATTTATTGAATTCAGTCTAGTATTCCTGTAAATTAGTCACCTGTCATCAAACAGAACAAAAATGTGTAACTGAGTGGTAGATAAAAGGAACTGTTAGAGGACAGAGGTCTCTGTTTTGCAATGGTCTTCAGACAATACAATAAGGTTCTTGAAACTGATTTTGGTACCCGATAACACGGTAGATTATATAATGGTAAAACTACATTATATAATAGTTATGATGTATTGTGTAAATACAGAACAAATAGTCCCCCACAGCATTCATCTCTTAAATTGTTTTCATGTGAATATTGTCACCTGGGTAACTTTTAGCTCAGGATACTGTTTTCAAACTACTCAGCTGCCTCCTGCATTATCAGCCATGTAGGCTCTGCAAATTCTCTACAAACCTATGGCAGTCCTCATGACTAGCATGTAGCTTTTAATCTTACAAGGCAGTGGGGTATTTGCCTCACCAAACACTGGAACAGACCTTCTAATAGTGGTCCAGTGGTGGCAGCACTCTTTCAAGATGTACACATCCTAATATTACGAGATAAGTTATTTTTTTTCGGGACATTTTCTTCCAGTAAGCCTGTTGGTCCCTGAGCACTGCTTGTCTCCTCACATTAAGCTGCTCCTCCCTGCAATGTCTGGTCTGCTTTTTTTTTCTTTCAGTTCCTCCCTTGACTGTGATGCAGGCATTCATATACTGTTTGGGCATGAGCATTATAGTATGTGTTTATCGGCAAAGGGTGTCCAGTTGGTTAGGTGTGTTCTTAAGATCAAGGACAATGAGTAATGTTAGCATTGGTGGCTCCAAGAAGAAAATCTATTGTAATGTTTTTTACAAGAAATCTGTCCTTTCCTCTAAAGAAAAAATCCTTTTCATAGAAGGGTATTCAGAAATTCTGTTTGAACACTCTTAGAGGTATTTACAGGTGACAGGCTTTTTGGCATTCAGCTCCTGCAATGCTGAAATCTTGGAAGATTAGAGGCCAAAAAAGTAATTGAAATTCAGGATTCCTCTTCTCAGTGTTGCAAGAAAAAACGCAGTTGCAAGAGTGTTTTCTTGATTCTTGTATGGACCTGCAGAAGCAAATGACACTCCATAACACCTTTTTCAACATGAAGGGCTTAGAGGTCTCCTTGTGTAAGCTCTTTGCAGGCAGCTAAACCACTTTGATAAATCCTATGATCATTTCCTCCAAATGAAACTGCAGTGAAGTATCTGAACAGTTATAATGTGGTACAGGGAAACCTAAGGAGAAGACTTTTATGTTAAATTTGACAGTGGACAACATAGCCTGCCGACTCAACACCCTATAGGGATTGCCAGTCTATTGGAAAAATGTGAAAATGCAGATTTCTTTTAAAGAGCCTTATTATATTTCCTGTCTTACAAAATGGCTTTGTGGGTCAATTTTGTACATGATTTTTAAAGCTGTTATTTTCAGATTAACTTAATTTCAGTTTAGATTTTTTTGTTTATACCAGTAACTACATATTTTATAAAATAAAGAAAAAAAATGGTTCCTGAGTGGCGTTGTAATCACCGAGGATATATTATTGCAAGGCATAAGAAAAACAGTAATTTGTAAGGTATGTTAAACTGATTACCATTTTTTTGGTAATGGAATTAGTTTTGAAAGTAAATTTTATTACCCCTTGTTTTGTGTTCTAATAGTTGTATGAGAAAATGATTTGTGTTACACAAGTGTGAAGTCTTGAATTGTGCTGTTCTGCAGCGTGGACCCCACTCGACTGTTACTCACATTCAATGTGTCAGTGAACCTTGGAGACAAATATCACAAGAATACAGCTCTGCACTGGGCTGTGCTGGCTGGGAACACAACAGTTATTAGCCTGCTTCTGGAGGCAGGTGCCAATGTGGATGCACAAAATATCAAGGTAAGCAACCCCCATCCCGCAGCGTGAAACTTAAGCTATTGAATTGCATTTTTACCTGTGTTTTATGGTGCTGTATGTAAAAATGTTTTGAATATGAATTTGGTGTTGTATATTAAACATTTAAATAGTGCCTTTCCAAGTCAAGGCTGCTGTATTAATGATAAAAAATACAATAAAAACAAACATAAAAGGCCAACTGTAACACAGTTAGGCATAGACCACAGTGAAAACGTGAGATTTAAGGTTGGATTTAAAAACAGTCAAAGACTCGGAATTTGAATTGGAATGGTTGATAGAAGGGTATTCCATAAAAATGGAGCAGCAGCAAAGAAAATATAGTAATTAAAAGTCTAATATTTAGTCCTAGGACCAATGAACTGTGGATCTATGTATACATGAAGGAGTTCAGAAATGTATGATGGAGCCAAATTATTCATAGTCTTGTAAATTAGTAACAAGATCTTGTAAGATCTTGTCTCTTAAGTTTAAAAATAGCAGTAAGGAGTTACTTCATTTCTTGTTTGCTTATGCTGACATGAAAGTATAAGTGAACTTTAGCACCAATGTTTAAAGGCTTTGTAGTTTAAGGAAAGTTCTAGGTGAAAATGGTTCTGAATGCAATCTGATAAAAATATGCTAATGAATTAAAAGTTAAAAGTATTTATGTTTCCTAACTGGGCATACAAAACTGTTCTTCTGCTTTTGATTAGTGGCCAAATGATAATGTATCAAGATGGAATGCAAAGCAGTTCATTGAATAAAAAAAGCTTGTCACAGTTTTGAGTTACAATTAGATTGTTGCTTGGATATTGGAATAAAAATAGCACTGGTACATTGAGGTCTTTTTCTATTTACACAGGGCGAAACACCATTAGATCTGGCCAAGCAGAGAAAAAATGTCTGGATGATTAACCATTTACAGGAAGCAAGACAGGCGAAAGGCTACGACAGTCCTTCATTCTTAAAGAGGCTGAAGGCCGACAAGGTAAAAATAAATGATCCTGTTGAGCCCAGTGTCGATGTTCTGAGCATCTCCAGTGCAGGAGGGAGTGGGGATTGATAGTCTCTAGCGTGAGTCCTGCATTTAATACTAATGCTTAAATATGTCATCTGCCTCACAGCCCTCTACTAGAGCCACAAACCCATTTTGATTTAGAGTGTCTATCTCCCCTAAATTCCGAGTCTACTAGCAAAAATGTAATAGATTCTGACATTTTATTTTTATTATAAAGTACTTATATATTTAATTACATAGAGGAATCATATTTATAAGCACATGTACATAGGAAATGATTACAGTTCCCTCCCAAAGTATTTAACAGTCAAGCAACTTGTATATAATATAGTACAATATTTTTAAAAATATGTTTTTTGATAAGTCAACACATACATTTGATAGAGCAACAAAATATGATCTGTATTCAATGGAGTGACTTCCATTCAGGTAACCATAAGTATTGTGATATCTTCACTTGGAGGTATCTGCCTTTGCAGTGCAACTACTTTAGATTCTTGCCTGTTCTTGGGATGTTGTGATTTGTTTCTTCATATGACTTTAATTGAATATTTTTTTTACTATGCTGCTTGTTAGTCAGTTATCCAACCCATTTTTGTAAACGCCTGACATAAAAGCACTTGTTCATATATTTCATTTGGGATATTTTTGTTAGTGTAATGTTTCTTGTACAAGGGGTTCCAATACATGTATGGGTTAGGGACCAGAAAGTCACTATTTTTAAATGATGTGTATAGAGGAATTTTCATTCATTTGAGTAATGTAAATATGGGAGTATACATTGTCATAGATAGGGTGTTAATACAGTATGTGCTGGCACTGTAGTAACACAATAAACTTTGCTCGTTTGACTTAAGAATAGGGAGGATTTTCCCATAAGAATCAATGAAATAGAGTACAGTTAGGGACAATGAGTTAGATTAAGTGTGTGTTTGTCTTGTGGTTAATTCCAATAAAGTACATTACCGTACTTGTACACTAACATTTTTAAACCATTTTTGCTCTGTCATTCACTTCACTCTTAATTTACCAAAATATTTTAACCCTCTTTACCCCGATCTGATCTCTTTAACTGTTGTTCTCTGATTACCTTGTTCTGTTTTTTAACTTTTAATTTGACAGGAATTTCGGCAGAAAGTGATGCTTGGAACTCCATTTTTGGTCATATGGCTGGTGGGTTTCATTGCTGACTTAGACATTGACTCTTGGCTCATCAAAGGGTTAATGTACGGAGCTGTATGGGTTACTGTGCAGTTTCTTTCAAAGTAAGTATTTTGTAGCAAAAACATTTTTTCAAATGTCCGTGGTAGAAATATTTACAGTTTGGTAAATATTAAGAATTGATATTAAGTAAAGCTTTACAAAACTGGCCCAATGTATATGATCAAATAAGGGCGGTGATACATTAAGATAAAATGAAAAACCCAGCACCCCTTTAGAGTACCAGATAGCACACTTCTGATAATCAGGAATGAAAACGAGTGGAACAATTGGTTTCTTCGTTAATCTGTGAGACGGCAGATCAAATACAAGGCATAAACCTATAATATTTAACAAATGCTTATAACCCTTAAGTACACGCATACAAACTGGTATTGACAAATAATTTACAAAGACTGCAAGTCTCTGAATCCTGGCTTTCTAAAGGCCCAGGTTACACTCACTCATCCCCTCAAAGGTGGACCATCCTTATTGTAGTGAAAAAGAGATACAGAAGCTTAGGGAGGTAATGTTGGTTTCTCAACAACAGAAGACCCTGCACAGGATAGTCAACCCTCTAAAACTAATGCACAATTCTTCTCCTAACCAATTTGTGAATCCTCCCTGGCAAGTATGAAAATGGTCCTGGTTCTAAGAGTAATGCTGGAGCTCTGGATCAACTCCCCTTGTTGAGACTTGTGTTCAAACACAACTCCTGACTTAGTAGCAGGTCTTCTTGGACTGGCCACTCACCTCTTAGTTTGCTGTTTTGTTACCTAGCTTAGGCATCTTCCACACGGGTTTCCAGCTAATTGTACCTCCTCCTCCAAGGCAAAACACAAACTGTCCTACTGCTACTCATTGCTTAGGCCATCCCACTGCTGTAGTTTGTGGTGCAGGCTCGGTTTTTCTCAGTTTTGTTTATTAAATATTGGCAAGTGGAAGTTCTGTTTTTCAAGTTTGACGGACATAAACAAAAACAGAACAGACTGAGAGCTTTTGAATAAAAGCTGACTATAAGGTGACTATGCATTTTGAGTCAAACTCAGAGGTGTACATGTTAAATAAATGAAATAAGTTTTGCTTATATTAAAGAAATGTGCTTGGGGGAGGGTGTACCACAGAATTTTTATTTTTATTTATGGATTGTGTTGTGGAATGCTGTGCTCGAGTATTGGTGGATAGCTGCAGGGGACAATCTAAATTGCTTCCCAAAATAGGCTCTTTAAACTGCTTGGGGTAGGTTTGCTCCATGAAGTTATGGGTAGAAACCACAGGGGGGCGACAGAGGTTGCAAACCTGTTGAAGTCATGTGGCCCATGCAGGTCGTTAGGTTGCTTGTCACTAATTGTTCCAAGGATTTCATCCAGCTGTTTCATGAAAGAAGCCGGGTTATCGGCTTCAACACATTTTCATGTTCCTCCTTTAACGCAGCGAGGTAGCTGCATACAACTTTTGAGATTGTTAGTTTGTATGATAAACCTTCTTTTCGTCTACCCTCAGGTCTTTCTTTGACCACTCAATGCACAGTGCGCTGCCTCTCGGAATTTACCTGGCCACAAAGTTCTGGATGTACGTGACATGGTTCTTCTGGTTCTGGAATGATATCCTTTTCAATGCAGCTCTCTCTCACCCTTTCCTGCTTATTTTCCATTTGTGAGTGTCCTTAGTAGTTTTAATATTTGACAAATAATTTGTATTCTTAGCAGATGACAAACAAGTCTTCTACCTCCAATATAAAATAACAGATGCCTCACTGAATATCATTGCACTGCTTTTTCTATATCTTCAGAATTCAGTTTGTGACTTTTTTGTCGTACGTTATTTCCTTTTTGAAATTAATGATACATTAGGATATTGAGTGTTAAAAACATTTAATCCCAGAAGAATGGGGTGCTTGACCTATAATCACTAGATACATGTTTATGAATCATAAATCAGGATTAAAAAGAAACTAATGTGTTTGAAAATTTGTATCTGTCTTGATGACTATAAATTAACCATCATGATATTATGATACTTTGGAATGATTTGCAAACTTTTTTTTTACTTCTTGAAATAGTGTTATCCTGCACTAATTTATCAAACATGAACCATATGGACCGTAGCTACATAGCAATACTATTCTTCACATTCCTTGAATAACAGTTTTGTCTCCACAACCCTTTGTTTTGCAGTTTAGTTTTGGTATAATTCACAAAGGACGTTTGGTTATCTGGTCATATCACATTAAACAATTACCTCATTCTTTTGAATGTTAAACAAAAAAGATGCTCCTTAGATATACAAAAACTAATCCATTCCTTTCACCTGATCTTTGTTATAGATTTTTTACCATTTTAACACAGTGTAGAAACTTTTAGTGTTACATTGTTACCTTTTCCAAAAATCTGTTTTCTGCAAGTTTTTTTTATTGTTTTTGATATGTTTTAAGTTGAAGTGACCCATGGCTTTTCTAAGACTATTTGGCTGTGCCTGAAGAACAGCAATGAGCTTTACTGAGTTTGTCAGGTCTATTAAGGTTACGTTCTCTTTCAAAGATAAAATTTTGTGAGGTTCGTTTTTGTTGGTTTCTAAAGTGCTTCTGAAGTCAAAAGTGACACCTCCTTGAATTTGCACACCTGTAGTACATGGTTTGTCTTATATGAAGTAGAAAAGACCAAAGTTGGTCATTGTCTCTCTCTAATCTTGGCTCGTGTTTTTGGGATAGTCTTTCAAAACATTCTTTTTTGAATTTTAGTAAAATCCTAACCTTATTAGTTGTGGATCTGCCCTACAAATAATTCAAACAAAGTGATTTTATCACTGAAAATTGTTCCCAGTGTATCATGCATGCTCAGGCTGTATTATTTAAGCCTGAGGATCATAGTCTACTTTTTGAGGGAGTGTGTGTGATTTTGGTCAGATGTTTCTGAATAATCCTAAACCAGAATTTTAAAAATATGAGAAATAGACATTTTCTGTTGTATTTATTAACATGTATGCCCAAAAAGCAAAACTTTATCCTAAGATAAAACATTCCAAAAGAATATAAAAATCACTAGCTACTGTACATCTGTTAGTGTAAATTGTTTTCTCTGTCACATACTGATTACTTTTTAAGACTTATATTAATTATATATTGTAATATGAACAATAAAAAAGAATATTACAAGGATGTAACATCTGAACAATAATAGAACTATATACTTATTCAGTACTGATTACTCTATACATTTGTAAAATTCTTCTATTGCACAAGCCACACATTAGAAGCTGTGTGAGAGATTCATGTATTCATTCACTGGTAATGAAAAGCAGAAGTATGGCTTCTGAAGAAGCAGAAGAATGGGTGAAAAGACAACCAGGTACTTGGAGTACTGTAATGTTTAAAATCATTCAAAACTTTAGAAAACCAGTTACTGTTTGAGGTATGTATTTGTTGAATATCTCATCAGTAAGATGCAGCGTGGATTTATATTGTGGTGAATACATACTGGTGACTTCTATTCTGTTTAATTGCTAGATGCCTTTTCTGCAGGATCTCTTGGCATTGTACTTGTTTACACACTTAGAAATGTCTAAATCAAGGAACCAAGAAGTAGTCTTCAGTTGATATACTGCTACATAATATAAAGTATTCCAGAGCACTATTAATGCGAAGCATTTTTGGAGGTCATATAGTTCCCAGAATCACACAAAAAATCTAGGCCATGTTCTTAAAGCACAGTTGGGAACTGATAACAATACTGGTTTTGTTTCTTAAGAGCAATACTAAACGGGGAGGATTGCTAATTGAAACTAAAATGTAGTTGATTGGTCCTGAAAAAACTAGAAACCTTATTTCATAAGTGAATGTCTGCCCAAGCTTGCCTAAAAGGCTCGGGACATCTCAAATCCTCCATATACTCTGCAAATGTATTAATTAAATACTTGTAAATACCCATTCGAGGCTTATTTAACCAATAAAACTTTTGCTGAAACATTTTAAGTACTGAAGATTATGAATGGCTTTATGATTTTACTTCCCTAAAGATATTGCATTGCTTAACCATTAATATTATTATGTACACAAGAGATTAACGGTTGCTGGCCAGATCTGTGCTGTGGCCAGGGTTCACATTTATAATAGAAGTACAGTGGAAGACAAAATTGTGTAATGGCTTTACAAAAAAGTAAGGGATTATCATAATAAAATGTGTTTGGGTTTACTGGGTGCATCCTTGACTGTGGGCAGCTGTTGGGTGTGTGATAAGACTTCCTATAGCCTTTTCCCTTCCTTTGGGTTGTAGTTCAAAGACACTTTAGGCAGTACAGGAAGAAACTGTAGCTTTTTTTTCTTTGACTTTTGGCTACGGAAAAGTCTGTTATTGTTTGGAAGCAACACCTTGCAATAACCTTAACCCTTCATTGGTATTCATCACTTTAATACCCACAAGGCTTTGCTTCTATAAGTAGTTTTCTTATGTTTTCCTGAAGCATCATAACAGGTCTGATGAAGGACTAAAGTTTTTGTAGTACTAGCACTCAAATATACATTTTACTTTTTGATTTTTAGTGAAGTCAAAAATCTTGTAGTATAATTACATGCAGTAAGCCTGGTCTTGTTCTTAAAAATGTTTTTTGTAGTGTTTCATACAATCTGGTCAATTTAGTCGAGATAAGGTTCTTTGCTGAATTATAGTAGTAATGTTAATGAAGGAAAAAAGTACAAACATATCAGCACTTGCATAACTTTGTTGTCCACGACATCATTCACGTTTTCTGAGATGCCACTTTGATATAAATTTGCAGAAGGTTGTGTTTTGCTAGTGAACAACATTTTAATAGTTGAGTTGAGCTGATTACAAAATTTTGATAGTCTCACATCTGTGTAAGTGGTAGTTAATCTATTTTACTAGATGCACTTGTATAGTGTCTTTGAGACCTAAAGATTTATTTTGTCTTTTCACTGTCTGTTAGCCTTTGTATGTTATTGACATTCAGAAATCAAACAAGATAGTCAATTTGCCGTTTACCCTTAATTTCCTGAAATTTGATTTCTGGCAGTTTACTAAGCTGCACAATTGAAACAACACTGGCACCACCAACAACTTCAGTAATGCATTAGTTTCTAACTTGTGCAGTATTAATGGTAATATTCTTCATTTTTTATACGACCATATATGGAAAGTCATATCTCAGAATTCTTCTCAAGAATAAAACATAAAAATAATAGAAAGACTCCATAAAAATGCAAAAATGGTAGAAGCCAGAATATGAATAATTTCTTACACTTACATGTGTATATATCTCTTTTTTGAACACTCAACTCAAAGCACATTACAGGTAATGGGGACTCTCCTCCACCACCAATGTGCAGGATCCACCTGGGTGATGCGATGGCAGCAATAGTGCGCCAGAACGCTCACCACACATCAGATATTAGTGTGCATGAGAGCACCATGATGAAGCCAGTTCATAAATGGGGATTATTAGAGGCCGTGATCAGTAAAGGCCATTGGGAAATATGGCCAAGATAACAGGGTAACACCCCAACTCCTTTCAGGAAACGCCCTGGGATTTTTAATGACCACAGAGTTTAAAAATATGAAAACCAACAGTATTAAGTAGTTAATGCCCCTTATATCCTTTGGAAAAAAAGTGCAAGAACCTAATTACAAAACAGGAGCATGCATTGCCACTGATTGATTGCCATTTAGTTTTAATTCTGCCAAGCAAGCCAGAATCTAGGGGACTGAAGACTGCATGGAACGAACCTAAAGTGATAGGAGTAACATTTTGGATAAAGTTGGTAAAATTGACTCTACTGGGAGCCAAAGCAGCAGTGCTGAAACTAGTTTACTGTGTTCGTAAGATTTTGTTTTACTGTATTTCAAATTTGAGTGGCTGAGTACTTAACATATTGCATATCAAAGATCCCTTTCGTGACAGATTGGGGTCAAACATAACATCAAGATTCTCTAGCTTTGCTTTTTAAATTTTTGCTTTTATGGAGCTGACATGTAATAGTGATCAGCATTACATCAGTTTATTGGGATTCAGTTGTAAAAAAGGTGTCTTGTTGAGATATACAGTGCCGTGAAAAAGTATTTGCCCTGATTTCCTCTGCTATTGCATATTTGTCACACTGGATGTTTTCAGATCTTTAGACAAAATCTAATATTAGATAAAGGGAACCTGAATAACACTTTTTTATTATTGTTTCATTTATTTAACGAACAAAGTTATCCAACACCAACTGGCACTGTGTGAAAAAGTAATTGTACCCATTCATCATCCACAGAGATAAAGAGAAATGGCTGAATCTATATCAGGCATTGTGCACAGAAAAGTTTGGGTATCATTAGCAAAGAAATGAAAGTGGATTATTTAACTAGAAAAAATATGACCTGATGTCAATGTTAAGATAGTTTAGGTACTGAACAAACTCAGCTCTAAGACTTAGGGATTTGACGAACTCATCTTTTGGGGACAGGTGTTATAACCATATTTTTGGGAAATGTCGTTCCCTTTCTGGTAAGGATTTAAGCCAAGATAGAGCTCTCTGGTAGTACCCACAACTACTTCTGGTCTACTTGACAAGATGTATGATCAGTAATTGTCTGTTTCTGTACTGTATTCAAGCTGTGTGTGTAGAGATTGTTAGTAGTTAAATGACTACAGTATGTAGTCTATGTACGACAACATGTTATGAACCTTTGCCACAATAATTAATAAGAATTTGGTCTACTTGGAAAATTGGGATTCAGTTTTTGTTTTCACTGTTTTGGATGCATGTTGACAATTGCCAGGTGTGAGCTGTCTGATTTGTTTGATTTTTGTTGTAGTTTCAGAACATTTAGATATTGTATTCCTTTTAAACCTGTGTTTGGACTTTGAGAAGACATCTTATATTCATCCCAGCATGTCTTTGTGTTTCATAACTAATCTTTTGACATGAAAGATTATTACAAGACGTGGCAAAAATCATTTTTCTTGTAAATCAGTGTGGACAGAAGGAATTTGGATTTTGTTTTTTTTTTTACTTTTCTTGGCTGCAATGGGGCAGGTTGCAGTTAGGATTTTGCTTGATATATCAGCTAGTAAGAATCAGTGTTTTGAAACTTTCAAAACAGACATCTAACATTAGAATATTATCTGTGTGATCTTGGAGATCAACAGACTTTGACTTTTTTAATCTTTATGCTCTTACTAATGTGTTTTAACTATCTCTTTTGCTGTCCAGTCCGTAAATCTGAGTAAATTTCCATTGCATGGCGTGATCATAGAATCTGTATTGATTTGCTGCAGCAGTTTGGGCTGAAGTTATCAGTCCCTTTCAGGATCCTATCTTTAAGCCCCGTATTTTGTTGAAAGTCAAAAATGAATAAACAGCTGCTTTACATCAGCTGTTTGTCTTTCCAAATTGCCCTTCCCCCTATCAATTCTGTAGCCAAAGCTTACATCAGAAATCTGATGATTATTTCTTTTATTTTTTTTAGCTTAAGCAAACAGTGCTCTTTGCTGTCCATTTTAACTGTATCACTTTTAAAGTATGTATTGCGTCACTGTGTAAGCCTCACTCTCACCTATTCTGTTAATATAATTTAACAGGGATGGTGGTGAAAGAGCATTATTTCTTGCAAATAACTGGCTACACAGTACATCAGGTGAAGTGAGAAATCATTTTACTAATTGAATTGAAATGGAAATTTAGAAGATTGCGTGAGTCCAGAGTAGAATTTAACCTGGACACAGCTTATTACACCCCTTCTCTTTCAGATACCGCCATAAGGTTTTTAATGACCAAATAATTAGGTCTTTGTTTTTGTATCTCATCCAAAGGATGACACTTCTTACAGAATGGTGTGCCCTGTCACCATGCTGGGGCATTGGTTTGGAAATTCTGGACCTGAAAGAAGAGTGCAACCTACTAGTCCACAAACACCACAGCAGTGGTTTTCATAGAGGTCTTCCATCCCAGTACTGTCCAGACCCAGGTTGTTCCTGAAATCTGACAAGATCAGTCTGCAAGGTTGGCATTTGTGAACAATGTCCATTAACGTGAGCTGTTCTAGAATAGTTTCACTATGCACTTTTGTTTCATTGATCTGTGTGTTATCTTAGATTTATTCTCTATATGCATTAAAAATAAATGGACATTGTGGAATTAAAATGGCCCAGGAGTCAGATCACTTATTCCACTCCAACTATGTTTTATGGCAATATGACATTTCTCTGAACATGTCTCTTTAACATGACTCAGTGCTTAATGTTTCTTGGTAGTACAGCCTATATTGATGTCACCAGCAGACATGAAGTCATATTATACATTGGTATGGGCAGGTTTTGTCTGTCTGCATTATTAGGTCATAATCCAGAGAACCATAACGCGTGAACTGACTGCTCTGAACTGAACTCGGACCAGGGTAAGTTCACA
The DNA here is from genome assembly GCF_055471065.1 of Atractosteus spatula. NCBI lineage: Eukaryota > Metazoa > Chordata > Actinopteri > Semionotiformes > Lepisosteidae > Atractosteus > Atractosteus spatula. The sequence goes on along the minus strand of NC_142713.1, from coordinate 25,946,649 downwards.
GAGGTAAACTTCATGAGTAAATTCACTTACTCATGGGATGAAACTCAAAATGTTTCATCATAACCTGTGGGGAAGATTGCTTCTTATTGCTTTCCTTTCTATGTATTTAAATAGAACAAAAAATGCTCTGATTGCTGGAAACATTCTCTTTCTAGTTTTTCAATTCATGCTTGTATTTTTTAAATTGTTTTAAAAACCAATATCTTCCTTAAGTACTGAATTATTTCTTTAATATTGGAACACAAAAATTATACTGGAATTTAGATATTTTAAATGTTAATCTGTGTAAAATAAAATCTTTAGGAAGGATTCTTGTGAAGAATTAATGTAAAGCACTAGATTGTGGAATGTTCCTACTTAAATATTTGTAAAATTAAGAGAAAATCAATGGTTAATGCATAATGAAATAAAATATCTTTAAAATCAAAAGATGTAGTTGTGCCTCAGTCAGCAAAAGGTGCAATAAGTAATCAAAAGCATTTTCATATAAACACAAGATGGAGCAAATCAAAAACTGTTAAATTCCCTTTCAGCTGAAGCTTGGTCTGTTTCATCAATTTGTGAAAACAGCAGCATAGTCTCTGCATTGACTGGCTTCCTGTCATTTACAAGGGTCTGTGAAATTTGTCTTTACCCTGTGATATTGTGTTTGGCAAAGAGTAGAAGCTGCAGAAGAAGGCTTTTCCCCTAAGGTATTCTGGAAAAGGCCCAAGTCTGTGTCTTCAGTCAATCATCTAAGAACACGTGGAATGATTCCTTAATTCCTTGCACATCTTCCTTTTGTTACTATCCATATTCCATTCCTTCTGAACAGCATAGCGCTTTTCTACAATTTTGGAAAATCCTGGAAGTCAGATCCAGGAATAATAAAAGCTACAGAAGAACAGAAGAAAAAGGTAAAATTTAAGATTATGCTTTTGTGTGTAGGGCAAGTGTGATTATTCCATATTGGAGACAAAGCACTCCAAAGCCCCTTGGATGTTAATTTTTGAAGGATTTTGCTTAACCTTTCTGTTGGAATGTTACTGTTTTCCACTGATCATACTATTCATTGTTCAGTAAGCAAAAACACAGTTTGATACTACACTTTCATTCTTTGACAATTTGAACCCCTTTGACCCTTCACTATGCTTCAGGAACCTCTCATAAGATGTTGACTTTCTGTCCCGATAGACTGTTTCAGGAGGCAGTTTGTTCTCCTAAACAATATATATACTGTACACAATACAGAAAAATTACAAACAAGTTGGTACCGTTTAAACCCGAATAGCATATTGATCCAACTTCAAGATCCTGATAAGTCCTATACTTTTCCATATTGAGGGAATTCCAGTGTTTATAAAAATAAATATGCATCCATCTTCAGTAGATAAAGTCAACAGCCTAATTTAAGTCATATTATCATATGTATCATAAACATTCTGTTAAAAAATTCTAACATGAATATGGTAGAATGCTCATGTACTGGAAGAACCTTTTGTTAGCTTTGTTTAGAAGCTCCATTGGGATGATGTCTGAATCTTATGTTTTTAAATGTAGTCCTGTCTTGTTCAAGCAGCATTTTGGCCTCACAGTTCAGCCATGCCTATCTGACAGCAGTGTCTTGCTTTCTAATTGTGTGGAAGTGCATGATGATGTATTCAGGAAACACTTGGAGATGTTATGTAGAGATTTGCCACATTTCGTCTCAGTGATTAAGGCTTGTCATGATGTCAGGCCTGTAGAATTTAATATAGCCCACCAATATAAATAGTGTTTTTCCATCTGAAATCAGTTCTCATCTAAGTGTTCAGTACACAAAAATACAATAATGAAACAGGCTGTAATGTTCAGCAGATATTAAACTGAAACCCTTAGATAACCTGATAAATTTCCATCTGCTTTCACCTTGCCTGTCTGGACTACATTTTATCACGATAAGCCCTCCAGTTTGTATTCCTCTGTCTAGTCTCACAGAAAGTAGGCATTAGTTTTGGAATATCCAGTGGTTTGCAGAACTATTTAGCAGTTATCCTGCATTGTCCATTTGTGCTTATATTGTAGTGTTTATTAAGTAACTAATAGTTATTTCTCCAGAGCATAAAGCACAAGCAAAGTAGACTAGAGTTCATTCACAACCCCATCAATTAGTCCTGTTTGATAAGGGACATCTTTTTGTGTTTACATCTGAAGCCAGTAACAAGTTTACAGCTTTTGTTGTTTTTTTTTTCTTCATTTTAGACAATAGTTGAACTTGCAGAAACGGGCAGTCTGGATCTCAGCATATTCTGCAGTACCTGCTTGGTAAAGATACATTTCTATACATTTAAGCGTGTTTTTGGTATTTGAATGTGTTATACTTATTCTTTATTCACGACATAGGGACGTGCTTTCTAATTAATGGCTATACCTTCATTTTTTAAGTCAATTTGTAATTGTTTTTATTATGCAAAATCAAGATAACTTGAATTGCACCATGTTACTCTTCGTACAATTTTTAGCTAAAGCAATATAAAAAGGTTTAATGGCATTCAGTCTGTGATAGACTCATCTCTGCTTTACATGTAGATTGTTAAATTCAGGAGAGAAATAATACTGTCTTGCAAACTTTTGTCAGATACGGAAGCCTGTGAGATCCAAGCATTGTGCAGTGTGTAACCGCTGTATTGCAAAGTTTGATCACCACTGTCCTTGGGTGGGCAACTGTGTGGGTAAGTGATCAGACATTGGAATTCTAGCAAATACCTAATAGTGTCACAGCTGTCTTGTATAATACAGATCTTTTCTTTTTTTATGATTTTGCTAATTGCTTTTTCTTTTTTTTTTAAATGCTCTATTAATCTTAAATTCCCTTTTGAGTATCAGGAAGTAGCTTTATAGAACTAGAAAAGTTAGTTACTGCCAATGTTATTGACAGTTGTCTGAGTAGTCTGTTTTACTAAAGATAAAATAGAAAATTGTACCGATTGTACAAATTGTACTTATTATTTGAGTATAATAAGAATTATACTCAAAGGGGATTTTAGGGGTAATGGGATCTAAGGATAAGTGAGCCATTTTGCATGTTAACACTTATCCATGTTGCATATTGCAAACTAAGGAGTTGAAGGGGTTTCTCATCTTGATTAAATGTTTTGTTATTCTAGATGTAGGAATCAAGATAGGACTAGTATTTCCTGAGAGTATTGTCCTATACACTCTAGATGCAGGGAACTCCAGTTTTCTTGAAGTTTTTTTTTGTTTGGGCAGGTGTCCTTGGGAATTAGCTTGAAGGAAACAGGAAAGGTGAGGTAGTTTAATCTATTGGTTAGATAACTGAGGGAAGAGGCAGATGGCTGTTGGCTTGAATTCTTTTCTACTTAGATGTCTAATGACTAGATTCTGGAATTGTCTACCTGTTTTGGTGGGGTTTTATTCTTCTTGGAAAATAGGCTACACTACACTCTGGGAACAAGTTTGTTCAGACTATTGTCATTTTAAGGTTCTTCTCAAAGTGTGATATGGAATGCAGGACATCAGTGTGCTGCCTTGTCCCACATTACATTTTGATTTCAGAATTTAAACTTGAAATTTCCTAAACACAGCCTCAAATTCACATATTCTCTAACTCAAGAAGAACACAGCTATGGATAATTTGATACCCATATTATTTGCTATAAGCGGTACTTACTAAGCTTTTAATCTTGGAGATTCAGTTCATATACAGGTTTTCTTCTGAGGTTTTTGGACTTTATATTATCATATTTAATTTAAACCAGCCTAATAAAGTTTAATTCTAAAAGCCATTCAAGTCATACATATAAGTACTTTTGTCCTAATACAAAGGTTGTGGTCTTTTTATTGTTTACTCTGCCAGTCTGGATGAAATTTTACCATAGTCCTTACCTTTTACAGTGCTCCTTAAATTTTCACTTTGAATTTTATTTTTAAAATACAAAACTGGCTGCTGTTTTTTTACAAATGTTATTAGGCACTTAGTTTATTTATACTCCTACATATGAGATTATGAAAAGGCTCAGAAAGACTTCTAAACAGTTCTTATCTGTCTTCTCTTGTGCATTATTTAGGAAGTGGAAACCACCGCTACTTCATTGGATATTTATTCTTCTTGCTCTGCATGATCTTCTGGATGATATATGGCTGTATCTGCTGTAAGTGGACTGATAAAATTAGCAATTGATTTTCCCATGGCTGTTGATTATTCACCACATTGTGCTGATGGAGCAAACAACATCTAAACCAAAAAATAATGGTGCTGAGTTATGAGATGCATATTTCTTCATTTGATGGTAGCTGAGCAGCTTTCTAATGCTCTAACAGTTCTGTGGTTGGTGGGGCAATCAGCATCGTACATTATCCAATCAAGACAGTATTTCTAAGCTGTTTTTTTCCAAAATACCTTTTCTACATTTTCCCTCAGACTGGAGAATTCACTGTGCAACCAGTTACACAAAGGACGGCCTTTGGACATACATCACACAGATTGCCACTTGCTCACCATGGATGTTCTGGATGTTCCTGAACAGCATTTTCCATTTCATGTGGGTGGCTGTGCTCATCATGTGTCAGATGTACCAGGTGAGTCCAGTTCTAAAACTGTGTCCTAAACGGTGCACTTACTTTTGTTTTTGAAAGGAAAGTCCTCTACAGGCCTGCAGCAGAAGTTTTTAAAGTGGGCAAGTTCACTTTTAAATGGATCTTGTGCGTATGTGTCACTACATCACATATTAGAGGAAGCACACGCATAGATCTTTCAGGTGTTTCATCTCCAGTCCAAAATTTTCAACAGGTGCCTTGGTGTCAAATACCAGAAAAATTTACTGAAATGAATTCAATGTTGGTAGTAAGTGGCTTCTTTTGCGAATGTAAAAAAATATTTTGCTTTTTAAATGTTTAAGACTTTGGCCTTAAATATTTTATTTCTCCAGGGTAGGTCCATGACATTAGCCTTTGAATCTCAAACAAATGCTGCTCTTCTTACTTTCATGCTTTTATCATTTTAAGAGCTCACTTTTCATAACTTTTTCATAAGCCTTTTCACTGGCGTCTTTCAGCCACAGTAGTTTACAGTCCTCTTTGTTTGAGAACATATTACATTCCTGGAAAAATGTTTTAGTCACATTGTTGACATGCTAAGTGATTCAGCTCAGTTCCATTAATGTCACCTTGAGTGAGAGGCATCTGGCAGTTTATTTATACTTGTGTCTTTCTGGATTTTTTCCTCTTTTCTCTTTTTCTAGATTGCCTGCCTAGGTATAACTACAAATGAAAGGATGAATGCTAGAAGATACAAGCACTTTAAGGTCACGACAACATCTATTGAGAGCCCCTTCAAGTGAGTGTCCACCATTTATCAGCAAAATGACAAACAAACTGTAATTATATTCCCTTACTGGTCTATTAACACTTTCCCCCTTTTTTTCCTCTGTTCTTTTCTAGCCACGGATGTGTACGAAACATCATAGACTTCTTTGAATACAGGTGCTGTGGTCTGTTTCGTCCTGTTGTTGTAGACTGGACAAAACAGTACACAATAGAGTATGACCAGACAACAGGATCAGGCTATCAGCTGGTGTAGCACCAGTGTTGTCCTCTGTGAAACCATATCACACTTAGGCTATCTTGGAGTGGTGCCTGATTATTTCCTTAAAACGAGACTGAAATCAGCTTGAACTAGCATGCTGTTGTGGGGCTACACAAGAACAAAGACCAGAACCTCCTCTTTCACCGACGTTTTCTGGACATGGACAGTCTCTTACTGCCAACCGTATGGAGAAGGAGGTGGCAAAGAGTAGGAGATTGATGTGGAAAAAAGGGATATGTTCTTTAAATGGGGGTTATTTGCAATACATTTTCATGGCTGTTTTTTTTCTCTTTATGTATTTTTATTGTTGGGATTTTAACTTATTTTTCTGTTTAAATGAGCTTGAAACTTAACCGTTCCATAAAAACACCCTTGGAAAATTAATTTAAAGGAAAATATTTTGTGGCGAAAAAGTCTAAAGTCCTGGAATTTAATGCTCTGGTGATAAAGTGATAAAGGCTTTTCAGATCAAATTAGACTCTTTGAAGTGTTTTTTTCAGATCAAATTAGACTCTTTGAAATGTTTTTTTTTGTTGTTTTTTTTATTGGCTCTGACAGTTTCAGCACTGGCCCCTTTATAAACTGTTTCAAGCAGTTTTTCTGAATCACCATTACTTAAAATTTTTCCAAGGTAATTTAGACTTTGTTCAATTTGGTTAACATGACAAATAAGACTTACAGGTAATCATTTGTCATTTATAAATGTGTATGTTTGTCAAAGCTTACTTTTACTATATCTGGAGAAATTGCCAGTTGGAGGTTTTCCCTATAAATTGATGTTTGTTGGTATTTATTTTTTAAGCTATTTGAGGTGGTAACTGGTTAAAATATGGTACAATTGGAATAGTCTGAGATTTTATGTGATTTTAATGTTTTATTGTGAATGCAAAAAACTAAAATCAGCCATATCCCTTTTACACTAGGTCTACATGAATCACAAAAGACTGTAAGATATATAAATATTAATTGTATTTATTTAAGAAAAACATTAGAAATGACTACTTTGCCATATACAACTTGAAACATGTAACAACCATTGTCTCTTGGTGAGGAACTATCTAATAATGCACTGGGAAAATTTATGGAACTGTTAAAAGTAGTTTACAAGAACAGTTCATTCCACAATTCCTTGTCTCAGTTATTTAAGTTATTTTTTTAAATGCACTGATTTTCTTTTACTTGTTGTCATTAACGAAATTGGGCTGATTCATTGCTTCCTAAAGAACACTTCCAGGTTTACTGCAAGAAGGCCACTGGCTTGTTATTCTGTAGAAAAATGATTAGCCGCCCATCTTTTTTTGGGAAAGAGGGCTCTGCGAGCAGCAGCAACCAGATACAAGTGTAAAGAATGTTTATCTGTACATAAATTATATAGTTTCCCCATTTTGTGAGTGATTTTTGTCAGTGTTAGTCAAAGCTGCTCATTTTATTTTATCCAACCAAAAAAGAATAAAATAATAAAATTGTACGACTGTAGCTTTTAGTGATGTCCAGTACTGCTGTCTATAGGCATTTTAACCAGCAAGTTCACTGCATGTTTGATGCTTGGAAATTTGGCAGTCCCCATAATGTAGGTCATTTCCTCTATTGAATCAGCCCCAGTGTTAGCTCAGACCCTTCTGCTTGAAAGAAGGTGCGAGTCTGTAAATAGTGAATGTTGGTATTTTGCAAGTAGACTTTTTCTTTTCCAGTAACCTTTTCTTTGTAGTGCAAGACCTACATAATTTGCAAGTGCCAAATATTGACCACTTGCAGAAATGTAATATATTTGAATGTTTACCATTTGGGAATAAAGGTTATTTTTTTCTTTTTGGATCTTATGCTGGGTTTGTAATACTACTGGATGTAAAATTGTAAAGTGAAAGCAAGAAAAAAATCATTTAGTTGATTAATGTTTAGCTGTTCTGCCTTGGTTCTGTCTACATGCAGGAATCTGGGACGATTACTAAGATGCATCAGGGCAGCCTGTCTTTTAGTACAGGGGCAGGGTACAAAACGGGGACAATGTGGCATTGTTTGGACTGTCCATGTGCTTATCAGTTAACTTTGAGATTAATTTCATCAGGGGCTAATTCAGACAAAAAAGGTTTGAATGCTCTTCTGAATTTCAGCCCCTCTTTTTTTGACAGTTTTGAGTACACAATTTTCTGCTTCAACAGTGCCTCAATATCTAATATCTAATATATAAGTCTTTACTTATCAGAACTCTGCTTCTAATTATTTTGACAGGGTATGTTTTGAATAGCTATCCACAAAATCTGCTCATGATAATGCAAGCAAAGTCACTCTAATGCAGTTGTAGAAGATGTTGAAAGGGGGCACTTCAGGTGATTATATTGTCTTTTTGCTATATATGTTAAACATTGGTGACTAATATTGGGCATTGACAAGCACAGATACTGGAATTTAACTCCCCATATTTAAACATTTATACTAAACGGTCTAAATCAAGTATCAGTGTTTCTCTGTGTAAAGATCACCCCTTATCTGTCTCCACAATAGGGTGGATTATCAAAGCTCTTCTTCCAGTGCAATGTTTGCCTGACGTTTGAAACCTAATATTTAATCTCTGAATGCAGAATATCACAAATCATAGTAACCACACATTGGTGTGTTCCCTTAGTAACTTTAAAGAGTGAGACAAATTTTGCACTGGAGCTTTAGTAAACGGAGATGTATTTTTAGTTTTCACCCCTCTCTGGTGTCTGGCCTTCCCTTGTATGCTTTAGTGTTACATGGCAAAATCCTCACTCTCCCAGTCAACACCACTAATTCAATGTGAATTTAGTTTCTTTATCTGCAACTGTGCCAAGCTTTACGTTTGAGATCTTTGTTCTACTTTGTGATCAAAACTCTACACATAATCTGCATTCGAAATAGCTCTCCTTAAGTTATATGTCAGATTTTTGTAAGTTATTAAATAAACATGGCCTATTATGTAACACTGATGTTAAACTGTGTTTCATGCTGCATCCTGAACCCACAACAGTAACTGATGTGTGTGGCTACTGTAAACACCACTGATTAAAAAAAACTTGGGTGACACTAATCTTGTGGATAGCAGCCTTGATTTTCATCAAGTGATTAAGCAACAGTGCACTGAAAAGGGGAAAAAATGTTTAAATTAATGTTCCTTTGCAAGCCATATTTTTCAAACTGGCCCATAAAAGGGACAAGCACTGCAAAAATCTTTTTAAAAAAGATATCATGTATGAATGCATAGTACATCCCAAGAATGTAGTAAAAACTACCTTAATCACAACAGGCTGTCAACTCTGATAAACGTAGTACACTTTTCATATCCAGATTTACCCAATCTAGGACATGAACTGCTTTGGGCTAATACCATCACAGATGAATGGCTGAATTAGGTCTAAAATGTTGGGAGTGACTAACTTGAATACACACCCTCAAACTGTTCACAACTAGTAAAAGATTTTACAACAGGCATGGGGGAAAAAAGACCCCATTAAGTTTAATCAATAAATGTTTTATTAATTGCAAAACAAAAGCCAATGTGGTTTTTATACAAGAACTCCCAATTTAAAAGGCAAATTGGTTAGTAACAAAGCTTCACAGTAGTAAATGAATGTACAAAGTATTTTTTTTTTCTCTGAGCACTCGGCACTATTCTTGATGATGCGGCATTTGCAAGCTTTATCACTGGGCATGAACAAGGGCTCCAGCACCCTGGCCATAGCCAACACCTTTGGGTCCAAAATTCTTAGCATAACAAGCTGCAAGACAAAAAAACATTTTGACTATAAAAAAATATGCATCACACTTTCCACATCTGGTAATCACACAAGGATTGGGTACAAGGAGAAAATTATTGACATTGTGTGTACCTTAAAAATGTAAAGCACATTGAACATAAACTATGTCTGATTGCTGCTGTTGAAATTTACAGTCTAAGCAAAGCATCCTAGCACTAAGTTTCAAACAGGATGTTTAGAGGCTAATAGCATATGTGTGGTAGGTAAGATTGTGGGTAAGAACTATTTGTTACTTTAAGTACCTTTCTGAGCTAGAGAGCCATAATCATGATTTTGCTTGTTTACCTTAAACCTAAATAGTACAGACAATTTAGAAATCTTTGATTAAGTGTTTGGTTTTCAAAACTTAGTTATACACCTTTCGTACTAGTGAAAACTGACAAATGGAAAAAGTCCAAAATGGCTTCCATACACAAGTAACAAAATGCAAAACCTTTTTAGGTTGAAGAAAAATCCCACAATGCACACATGGTATTTTTACCATGACGCAAACTTTGTTTTAAACCAGACGGTGCATGATTAAGGTGCTTGTTTACACACTCATTCTACACAAGCCTCAACTTGTTAAGTTGGCATGGCTTGTGAAAGCCATCCTTCAAACAAGTTTTACCAAAACAGTGTCCCCAAACAAGTTCCACTACAGGTCCAGAAAGCTTACCTTTACAGTAGATCTCTCCATCCTTTTCAGTCTGAGTTGTAGACTCCAAGCTCTTCCCACACTTGGCACATCTGAAGCAGTTCTTGTGCCAGGGCTAAACAGAGGATGGAAAAAACTGACATGCTGAAAGCATACTGTAAGTAACCAAGCAACGGTTTCTATTTCTTTGAATATAAGTTAACTGATAAAGATAAGATGACCTTAGCATTAATCTATTAGAATCTCACAAATGTCAACATCTAAATTAGGTTCTGATGTTACAGTTGTGACAAAAGTATCTGCTATACAGTCTGAGTAAGTCAGTCTGACTGCATTTCCTAAAAATAGATTAGATTGACACTGAGACATTTGAGTTTGGACTTCAACAGAACAACACTTGACTTTGGTATCAATATGTAATCCTGCATTAAGAAGAAATATACAAATACAAATGGTGTGATTGTATTGTTTTGTTTGTCCATGTTGCTTCCATATGATGAGGATGAACACTCCTTGTGTAGCAGACCTGTCCCTTCACTGATTAAAATGGCCATCAAGTACTGGCTTTGAAGAAGTGCACTGTTTGGAAACAGAATCAGACATCAATATAAAACGCTCCATTTTCACAGGTTCAAGCCTGGTCATGTCATGAGCCGACAGAGACCTCAGTTCCTCAAGGGGTGGCAGGGGCGGAGTGGCTGAAAAAGACCTAAAGAGACCAAGCGACACACCTCACCATATCTTCTTCCTTACCTTTCCAGCGCCCACTATCTTCTCTGCAGCATACACCGACTCGCCACACCTGGCACACTTCTCGGAGCCCCCAAACTTCTGCGCAAACTTGGAGGGGTTGGCATTGGTGGTTGGTCTGTGACTCTGGCTTCTGTATATTAAAAATAGCTTATTTAGCTCTTCCAATATTGATGTCTGTTTTTGCAAAGCTGTTGAATGAAGCAGAAGTGCGTGCCTTTTCCCTGACTCTCTCCTCAGTGGGTCACATTGTACTCCAGATTATGATCTGCTGTGCATCACAGGAGCTGGACTTGCATAAAGAGCTCTTTTAGAACAGAAGTCATCTGACAGCTCTAGGGCTCCTAACTATATGATGCCAATATAAAAGGTACCAACCATTCCATTGTAAACAATTCCTCATTCAAATCAGTGAGAGAGGAACACACTATCTGATGAATTGGCACAGGTATCTTTCATACAATTTCACAGCGATTTGTCCCAACTACAGGCCTCAGAAAATTCAGCATTGTTTATTTAAAACAGAAAAGGGAGGATCTTCTTGTGAGTGCAGCATTATTTCTGTAATAGCTAATTAGAAAAAGCACTCACTCCTCTGGTTTGATGCCAAGTCTCTCTCCTCTGTCCATGTTGAGTGTTCCAGCCCCTTGGCCATATCCATAACCTTTCGGCCCATACTTCTTCCCATAGCAGGACTTGCAGTAAATCTCTGTATCGTGAATGGCCAGCGTGGTGCTGTCTAGGCCCTTTCTGCACACCACTGCAATGATAAAATTGTAATATGATCAGGAAGACAGATAAATAACAGGGTGATGCAGGTGAGGAATGATTCCAATTGGAGATTCCAATCTCCAAACTGTTTTTAATGAAAAACTAGAAAACTGCAACCAAGTGTAGAAAAATGATAGTGTTCTGAAATATCTTGATCTGCGTGTTCAGAAATGTCTATGGTGAAAATCAAACTGACAAACTTTCTTCTGACCATTATACAGAACAGAGCTGCCCAGGCTTGGTCCTGGTATACTTGTTAACCAACTATTTAACCCCTGCTTCTAATTACACCCTTAACTGTGCAAAATAAACTATGGTTTCACATTCACTGATTCCTTAATATTATTTTTTTATATAATACCCCATTGCGCTTCAAAAAAACAAACATTTTCTGATCATTGCGCCACCAAATCGTTTGCAACTGTTCGTATGTCACCAGAATAAGGCCTACTTATCATAAAATTAGCATGGTACAGCATGAACATCCAACAAAAGGAATGTAAGCAAGATGGCAATCCAAGGTTACACAGGGACCTTATTTTCGATTATTGAAAATCATGGTCTTTAGAACAAAAGGTAGAATCAAGAACCACTGCATTACAGGTTGCATTTCGATGAGGACCTGTTGTGGATGTATTGTATAGTATTTTTGCAAATCTGGCAAGTGCACTTCTGAAGCTGCCCTGGACAAAACCTGCCAGGTTTCAAGTCAATAAGTGCAGTGGCTCTAAGACCACGGTAATTTGAACAAAATGGCAGACACTGTGTTTATGTAGGAAGTCTATTATGATGCATGAACAGTCATCAGTAAAAAAATTATTTCTATGTTTGGTGTCAACCTGCCAAAAAGTCCTTGAACAGGGGGAGCTGGTGTAAAAGGCTGCATTTTTTTCCAAAGAGTTGAGGGTTCACTTTGGGTGGCAAACTATCAAAGCAATATGTGAGGTGACAATCAGAAGCAGCATTGAATTTAACTTTAGTTTCTATGTAGGAATAAAGCTCTGCAGCTATCTTGGTACAGTATATACAGTACAAGAATAACAGCATGTCAAACGTTAATATGCTCACTAGAAACATACTGGCCATTACTTGGCCCATGAAGTTAATTGAAGTTAATGAACTTAATTAGCCAATGTTAATTGGCCAATGTTTTTGCCAGTGTTAACTGGTCAAATATTTTTTAGACAGAGCAGTTAACATGATGTGCCGCACACATCATAGACATAAAAACTAATAGGGCAACTTTATAGGTTCACAATTCACAAAACTTTGGCTGTTGAAGAAGTATGCCAATGTTTTAATTTGGTCAGTGCAGCAGTTCATCAGGAGGTTCTCGAGCTGGATTCAAATACACACTCAGGTCACATCTTTGGTTGACACAGGACATACATCTTTGCTTTAATTACTTTTTTACTACTTTAATGGCTTGGCCTTTTTCAGCATACATGGAACATGAGTTTAAAAAAACAAAATCTGTATAATTGCAATAGGCTTCCAGACTCTGCCTGAGGGTCAAGTTAAATTGTGGTTGTAGTCTGCAAAATACCCAAGCTGAAATGAAAGTTACTTTATTCACCACACAAAACAGGATCTAGGGATTGTCCTTTTACTAGTGTTTCCTTACAGAACCTGCAATACACCCATAGATTGCATTGCAAACTGCAATACAGTTCTGAAAACAGGAAAAACCACTTCATAAAAGCAGGTTACTGTATTTGTCCAAAGAGCTCATAGGCTTCAAACACTGTGTTCACCTTATAATTATGTTTGCAAAAAGCTTTCATAACTTTTTGTGCACACTGCAAGTTTAATATCAAGTACCTAAAGGAACTGAACTATTCTAAGGCTCAGAATTCTTGAAAAGAGACTGACCTTGCTTCGTTATTGATCAGGAAAGCATGAGTAAATCACATACACATCTTGTCAGTCTAGACGATGTCTCCGAAATGCATGAGCAGACACATAACACATGTAACCAATGACGTTTACCATTCATTAAACGTAATTTACTGCAATTAGTATTGGGATTAATCTGACCATCATGGTGTTGCACATATCTAGATGGCACTATACTCTTTAAAACATTTACTACTATTGGACAACAGCTGGGTCACCAAATTATAATTTCTGTACTGCATGAAGATAAACTCTTAATGGGTTACAAGTTGATGTCCAAGAAAACAGAAAGATCGTACTGTAAATCTGCCCTGCTGGGCCCAGACTTTGACGAACTGGTAAAGGCAACAAGGTTGAGTTGAGATTTTGGTTCAAACTTTATGTGAGGTTATGGAAGGAGTAGATTTAGTAGATTTGCTTAATATAATGCATAAATTCCTATAACACAAAACTTAAAGGAAATCGACCTCCATTTATGATGCCCAATAGAGAAAAGTCAGAAGAGGAGAGTCAATGTACAAGAACTATCAGTTACTCAAAGTCAGACTCGCAGAGCAAAATCAATTTTAACCTTTATGAACAATAAAATAAGACACTACACAATCTGACTGCATGGCCCTTATGAAGAAACAAACTAAGAACCCCAAAATAAACTATAACAGCTGACTCAGGTCAATTGGGGAAAAAATATATACAATATATATTTGCATTGTGTAACTGCAAAATGAAGCTCTGAAAAAAATCAATACTGTACGAGAATCTGGAATTATGGCTTTCACACTAAACATTTTCAAGTTTAGAAACCATTTATTGTGTTCCATACCTTCACAACAGAGTGCATAACATTTCTGGTCATTCAGTGAGATAAACAGCAGTTTTATTCTTTTGAGTTCCTGGACTTATCATGCTCGTTTGTCTTTGTCCTCAGGGACAAAGCAGCTTCTGTAACATCAAGTCCATTAAAATAAACATTATAAAGGCCAGATTGTCTTCTTCCTGCAATAGCCAGGCATTAATCCAAAGGATGTGTGTCATTACAACAGTTCCAGAAAGATACAATCTGTTAAAAGGAGGTCAACTCAAAATGTCTTCAGAAAAACATAAACTGCATTCAAACAAAAAACAAGCAACCTTTAATACAA